>NC_056567.1:12100277-12102293 GCF_013358625.1 Macadamia integrifolia
TGGGGGTGGGTGTTGTATTGCAGTTGTCCCACACAAAGTTGGTATTGTACTTTCTCAACACAGGTACATAATTGATCTTCAATTATGACTTGTTTGTCCACTAAGCCCGAGTACAAAGCTCTTGTAGATACCTCAGCAAACTCACTTGACTCTAGTTTCTTTTCATTGAGCTCGTGTTCCTGTTACAACATCTTCTTATTTTATGGTGTGATGACATAGGCGTCACTTATCTTTCGGTCAATCCTGTATTTCATACTCACACTAAGCATATGGAGATCGTTTTTAACTTAATGCGTGAAAAAAATAGTGTGATATAATCTAAAAATCAATTTTATTTCCACTACAGATCATAGTACAGATATCATAGCTAGCTAAGGTTTTATCTTCGACAGGGTTTCATTTTCTTAGTTTTGTATCCTACTTTAACTATTACTCTCTTTCCTTATTTGTATTTGTTCCATCTTTCTTGATTGACAAGCCATTGCATATAAAATACATTCATGAGCTTCTGTACGATTGATAGAGAAAAACAATACAACCATTGAGTTAACAAGTTCATAATCAAATGAGATTGAATTAGAGATTGGAACCTGGGATTTTTTCAACTCCTGATTCAAATTCCAACCTTATACATTAGATAGTAACTAATGAAGGAATTAGTTAGTAACTAATAAGGATAACAATAAGAATGGCAGTTTCCATGGAGATCCCTTTTTCGAGTTTAGACACTTGGTAGAACAGTTTGGTCCCACTAGAGCCGGCAATGATAAGCATATGTTCTTCGAGATGTTCTTCGAGGATAATACTAATAAAGCAGCTTTATGCAAAAGGTAACCATCATTGAGTAATTGTATGATAAAAAAAAAACTGGTAGTTGGTCCTGGATGTGAAAGTTTTGCTCTCAATCAGCTCAGGAGGACAAGGCACGAGCCATTCCGATAGCTAACCTGGTATCTCATATCTCAACCATTACACCATAGAGAATTGATTTTTTGTTGAGTTCCATTTTAGTTTTTTCTTCTTCGAAAGACTATTATCTCATGTCAACTTAGAAGCCCAGTGGGTGTGGTTAGCAATACGATTACCTGGTCGCCTTGTAAGTGCAAGGTGGGGCAAGGCCTCAAGGGCATAGTTATCAATTCGGCCGAATAATTCGCGAATTATTCGGCCGAACCGAATTTTTCTGAATTTTATCAAAAATTCAGACCGAATCCGAATTAAAAATAAAATTCTTTAAAATTCGCGACTTTTTCCAAAATGAATATAAATCGCGAATAATTCGGACCGAATCCGAATTATTCGGTCCATTTAAACATTATTAAAAAAAAAAACCAAAAAAAAAAAACAATTTTTTTTTTTTTAAAAGACCCCAATAAGATTTTTTGACCGCTTTTTTGACCGAATTCTTAAATTAATCGTCCGAATTATTCCGAATAATTCTCCGTCCGAATAATTCCCAAATCCGAATTTGCTAACTATGCTCAAGGGTCGGCAAGATCCTTTACCTATCTATTGAGTGAGATTTTTACTTTTTCTACTTTCTTCCTCCTCCTTTCAGAACAGTGAAAGAATTGTTTAACTGTCACTTCAATCACAATTCTAGAATTTTTTGAAGAAATTCTTAGTTCAAATTAGCCTTATCCCAATTAAATAGGTTGGTTACATTATTTAATTATATTCATAGCCATTTATTCCTATCTTTTCTCACAATTCTCCCACATAGATCATTTTTCCTTATTTTAGTTTAGTATTGTAGGGTTCAAACTTAGCATATAATTTAGGGTGCCAAGAATAAATAATCCAAAAAATTTGATCATCAACTAAGTTACTTAAAGATGCACTTATGATTACTGACCGGTTATCTTGAGGCTTAGTTTGATTCTCCAAAAATAAAAAGAAAATAGAATAAAACTTTCAAAACTTTTGAATTTAAAGCCAGAGATTTATGTGTTTATCTTTTTCTTCAAATTCTTTTTTTTTTTTTTTTTTTTTTTTTTTTTTTTTTTTTTTTTTTTT
>NC_056567.1:12102313-12122141 GCF_013358625.1 Macadamia integrifolia
TTTTTTTTTTTTGAAAATTTTCTTTTCTTTCTTATTCGTTTCTTAATCAAACTAAACATAAAGGTAGTAGAGTTCTTATATTTCCTTTTATATAAAAATTTTCTTTGGATTGTCCTTGGACCACTTTCAAGGTTAAAATTTGAATTTTTTTTTTTTTTCCAATTCGTTTCTTGACAACTAAACTAAGCTTAAAGGTCGCAGAATTCTTAAAGTTCCTTTTAAATAAAAAATTTCTTTGGATTGTCCTTGGACCAGTTTCAAGGTTTTGTTACTGGACTGGGCTTCAACAATTAGCCCTTGCCCATTTTAAAATGACACTTTTATGTTTGCCCAAGGGCCTGGTAATGGGCAATAATATTGGATCCGGCGTCTATGGGCCTGGACCATTGCTGAGTTCAATCAATGAGAAGGGAATAGGGATCCAAATTGAAGGGGATAAGAAAGTAACTTAGTTGACAAGAAGAGGATCCAGAAGTTTCCCAGTCTCGACACTTCGTGCGCTTTCCGGGAGTTTCCGCTCCTGAACTATACATGAGACTATGAGAGAGTTGATGATGGTTGTGAGAAGGAGAAGACATGTCCTAACCTATAGAAAAGAGTACGTTGATAAGCGCTGGGACCCATGGAGGAGGAGGAGGATGAGGAGGTCCAGAACGTTCACTTTGATCACTGACGTTCCAGACTCCTCTACGTTCTTCCTTCCTTCCGCTTTTTGGTTATAAAGATCATCTGAGCCTGCAATTCGAAGCAAAGGATCTAAGTACTTTACTTCTTCTGCTTATTTATTCACTTTTGTGCTTTCCTATTTGCTTCCAAATTTCGAGCAAATCAAACTGTTTGACAAATTGAGTGACATGGCTGCGTGTGTTTCATCCTCCAACCCTATCTGTGCTTCACCTGCCTTTCTCCACCGTAGCACCACTAAGGGGTTATCCAGTCAGGGCGGTGTGACGAAGCCCTGTTTGGCTTTTTTCCCATCATCAAGCGTGAAGACGAGGAGGGTGAGAGCACAGGCCACCGGAGAGAACAAAGACAACTCGGTGGACGTGCATCATGTGGACCGGAAGAAAGGGACTGCGGTGGAGAGGAGGCCTCGACGGCCAACCACGGCGATCTCTCAGTTTGGTACGGTAGTCTCTCTAAGTGCTTTTCTTGATTCACGCTCGCAGATTAGTTTAAATTAGTACTGAATTATTAAGTTAATGTGGTTAATTAGGATTGTTGGACCCATTGTCACCGATGAGAACAGTGAGGCAGATGCTGGAGACGATGGACCGGCTATTTGAGGACACCATGATGACATTCCCCGGGAGTAGTCGGACGACGGAGGGTGAGATGCAGGTGCGGGCGCCTTGGGACATCAAGGACGAGGAGGAGGAGGTGAAGATTAGGATCGACATGCCTGGGCTATCTAAGGAGGAGGTGAAGGTGTTGGTGGAGGACGATGTCTTGATCATCAAGGGTGAGCACAAGAAGGAAGAAGGTTCGGGCGGTGATGAAGATGAGGATTCTTGGACGAGTAGGAGTGTCAGCTCTTATCACACTCGCTTCCGCCTTCCTGACAACTGTGAGAAAGACAAGGTCAAGGCCGAGTTGAAGAACGGTGTCCTCTTCATCTCCATCCCCAAGACCAAAGTCGACCGTAAGGTCATCGATGTCGAGATCCAATGAGCTTCTTGCCACTCGATTGGCTTACTGTCCCCTACTGTAGATGTATTCGAGTCTCCACCCTCCACCCCTTTTTTTCTCTCTTCTTTGACAAGCATTATGTAGAAAATTTCAGCAGAGTTGGATGTTTGGGCGTGGTAAAATTAAAATGATATGATAATGTATAAAGAACAATCATATTAGGCTGTGTTTGTTAGCTTAGAGAAAGAAAATCAAAGTACAAATTTTTATTTAAAAATTTTTCATTGTGTTTGGTATCTTAATTTTTTTTTTTTTTTTTTTTAATTAAAATTTTAGCTTGAGAACAAGGATTTAGGAGACAGGATTGGTGGGTATTGGTCAATTTTACCCTTATTTTTATAGAAGTATTATTTTTTACTATTTTATCCACTAACCCTTATTTTTATAAAAAATAATATTTTTTTACTATTTTACCCACTCCTGAAACAATCGATATCGGTGTTAGTCGAATCCAAATCGGTATTGAATTGGGGATTGGTTTCGGTTTCGGCCAATCTTAAACCGATACTTGAAACCATGCTTAAGAATGGTTCTATATAGGGATGAAACAGGGCCGAGTTGGGTTGGATTTCTTATAACCCTAAACCAACCTTGTCGGGTTCATGCTTAGGCCTAACCCTACTGGGCTCAGGGTTCAGCTGGGTTGGGTCGGGTTGACCCTAACTAGTCTTCTTAGTGAAATTATATTCCAATAAGTATAGCATTTGAAAATTAAGAAAATTGGCAGATTTGAAGCAAAGGTTTTTAATTAAAACATTAAAATGAATTCTTCCATTAAACTATACTCAATGTGATATTTTATCATTCTTTCATGGAGATTCCATGTGCCCTACTTTTCCATATGACCCTATTCTTAATCCTCCTCTATCAAAAATCAACATATTAAGACATAATGCAATCATTCACTGTTGTTAGAATTTCATCTTAATCTACAATAATGCTTAATTTCCAATATATAAGGACCAAGAAACTCAAGTATGGCAAGCCTCCACCTATCCTCATTCCTTATTTCATGGCTATAGTGATGGGTTTTTCCTTTGGCTTTGTGCTCTCTCGCTATACTGTTCTCTATCATATTCTTGTTACACAAGAAACTCAATGACAACAAGTAGAAACTCTGACCAGGAAATATGGTTCTCCCTTAGCTAGGAGAAACTCTTGCATTCTACAAAGCACAATAATCAAGGTTAGACTCAGGGCGGGTTAGGGTCGGGCTGGGTTTTTTATGCCTCAATCCATGCCTGGCCCAACTCCACACAGGGTTGAGTTGGGTTGGGCCGGATTGGCCCTCGTAGTCAGGTTAGACAGGGTTCGAGCTCAGGGCGGGTTTGGATCGTCAGGGCTAAACTTACACCGTTATTTCTATATATAATTATTTCACTTTTTTTTTCTAAACTTTTTTTCTCTTGCTACCTAATGAGGGTAAATCTCCCTGGCCACGGCACGGCCAAGGAGCGCTCGAACTAATGCTGCACTGTCACTCCGGCCCCTTATCAGGCTGAGCTACCACTTGGCCTCTCATCAGGCCAAGCTGCCACCTCGGCCCCTCATTAGGCTGAGCTTCCACCTCGGCATCTCATCAGCCCGAGCTGCCCCCTTGGCCCCCATCAGCCCGAGCTTCCACCTTGGCATCCATTAGCCCAAGTTGCCACCTTAGCCCCCATCAACTCGAGCTGCAACCTCGGCCTTTATCAGGCTAGACTCCTAGAAAGGTGCTCTCATTCACCGGGACTAACGCTATCTCGGGATCACCGACACTAACGCTAAGAAACACAGAGGGCTAAGCAGAAGAAGAACGACGAATCACAACCATAGTGCGATCTTACTTATTTGTTGTAGGAAGAGCTTGAACGTGATGCGCTGGAAAGGACGAGCTGATGAGGATGAGCAAGTAGGAGAACCTTGTTGTTCACGACACCGGGCTGCTCTGAGACTCTGTAGATGTTCGTGTTGAGGCTAGGAGCGAGCTGAATTTACTTTAACGCAAGAACAAATGAGAAGTCTTTTAGAAAAAATGTATCATATTTATAAGAGAAGGCAGTGGAGAATGGACGACTGGATCTGGCTGAGATCAACAGTAAACCAAAGTAGCCTCTTCGCCAACCCAAGGTGAAATTACAATGCCGTGACACATGGCAGAACCAGCGTATTTTACACTGAACGAACGGTGCTCGATCGTGAAAGTCAACCGCTTTTAATGCTCTAGCTATCTGAACTGAACTGCTAGAGCGGGGGGTTGGTGATGAGGGTAAATCTCCCAAGCCACGGCACGGCCAAGGAGCATTCAAACTAATGCTACACTGCCACTCCGGCCCCTTATCAGGTTGAGCTACCACTTGGCCTCTCATCAGGCCGAGCTGCCACCTTGACCCCTCATCAGGCTGAGCTTCCACCTCAGCATCTCATCAGCTCGAGCTACCCCCTTGGCCCCCATCAGCCTGAGCTTCCACCTCGGCATCCATCAGCCTGAGCTGCCACCTCGGCCCCCATCAGTTCAAGTTGCCACCTCACCCTCCATCAGCCCGAGCTTCCACCTAGGCCTTCATCAGGATGGGCTCCCAAAAACGTGCTCTCATCCACTCCTACATTCAAGGAACATAATCCCTGATCACAAGGACGGGACTCTATTCACTACACGTCATCAAAGGCATCCACCCCTCCCACGACTTGCACTTCTGAGATAAGAGAGGAATATTCCCCTAGTATACCCTAGGATCTGGAATATTCCTAGCATCAGAGAGCCATTCCTCTCAAGGACTCCACGTCTAACAGGACTTTCCATGAACGTCTCCTTTCGTCCCTCCATCAGTAGCCTATAAATACCAAGGTAAGCCTCCATTAGGGGATCGATCACTTCTTTTGACTGAAAGCTCTCTTGAGTTTCTGTTGTGGAAAGACCTGACTTAGGCATCGGAGAGTCCCCCGTCGGATTAGCCCGAATCTCCCCTGTGTTCTCTTCTATGCAGATCGGTTGAAGCATCAGGAGCTACAAGGAAGATCGACTGGTAAATTTTTACCACATCAGATTGGCGTCGTTCGAGGGAAACTATTACAAAAAGCTACCTAGGACCAATACAATTAAGGAGTGAGAAGGTCGTTTCCTCTACAACAATGTGAGTAAGGTCTTCTCGGGATTTACCGCTTGAACATCCTCATCCACCTCCAATGGCGGACCAGGAGAACGTCCCTGTGGAGAACCCTCCCCAATGACCCCAGCAAGCCCAGCCCGACGCAGATATTACCCTAGGAGAGGGAGATCAGTATGAGTAAAACCCTCAGTAATCTCGCTATGGCCCATCATCCCGAGTGACTCACCCAAATATGGAAAAACATATGCAAAGCTTACAAATGCAGGTGTTAGCAAAAAACACTCTGGTACGTGACTTCATATGTCAGTTTGGCTCGGCACTCCCTGTGCCCCGCACTGGCTCGGCTCAGCCACCTAGGCTGGCTCTGGATAGGCGACCCCGAGATGAATCACCTGACAGCAGTGTCACCCCTCGGTTAATAGCCAGGAGGGGATCTATCAGAACATCACGCACAGTTCGCTTGATGCCACCTCGATCTCCCACCGAGAGACACCACCAAGGGAACCTTTCTGTACAGAATGGGAGGGCTCACCGTTTCACAAGTAACCGGAGTCTTGACACACGTGATGCCTATAGATCCCCACCCAAGGAAGGGGGATGCCAGCGCTCGTCGCAAAGGCTTAGAGGCACATTTTCACGCAGAGAGGATCACGAGAACTCCTCGCAGAGGATAGCTCAGGAAGCACCACCCTATGGAGGTCATCAAGGTTTGCCTCCTAAGCCAGTCAGAGGCGCAAGACAGCCAAGCCAGGATCGTCCTGACAGGCACCAAGACCAAGGAAGAAGCCCTAGAAGAGCTGAAAGGGAACGTCGCTCCCTGAACTATCAAGCTGAGAAAAGAAGGGACGACCTGGAGAGGACCTGGAGAGCCGCATCCAGTGTCTCACTGAGAAGGTAGAAGGAATGCAGAGGTGAAGGCACCCGGTTGACATAACGGTAACCCCGGCCCATAATGCACTATCTGATGAGCTGATAGATGCCGAGTTGCCCTCGAATTTCGTGATACCTGTCTTTAATGCATATGATGGCACCACTTACCCCTATGATCATCTCCTATACTACAGTTCATCCATAACAATCCATGGGAGGTCAGACGCAATTCTCTGTAGAGCCTTCGTAGCTTCATTAAAAGGGGTTACGCTGGGGTGGATGTCGAACTTGTGGCCACGGTCCATCTATAGCTATGAAGAGCTGACGAGAGCATTCCTCACACTTTTCCAAGCTAGTATGAAGCAGAAGCAAACTATGCAAAACATGATGAACATGAGGTAGGGAGCAAGGGAGACTATAAGGGAGTTCCTTACTCGATTCACCAAGGAGATGCTAGAGGTAAAAACCCTACCAGAAGGAGTGGCGTATAGCACATTGTGCAATGGGGTAATGCACCCCGATCTAGTCCAATCTCTTACCCTCAACTTGCTAGAGACAATGCCCAAGCTATTAAGACGGTGCAACCAATACGCTAACATGGAAGAAGTTCTAGCTGCCAGGGGGATAGCTAACAGGGGTGACCAATCAGAGAAGGAGAAGAGGAGGCCTCTGAGGTCTAGGGACGATTCTCCCGAGCCAAAGAAGAACAGAATAGATCTGTCACTTGATATAACTGAGCTCAAGCGATATGAGCTTGACCGTTCGTGAACAAACCTGCTCTTAGAGATCCAAGATCAGAATTATTTTCGTTGGCCCAAGCCAATGACAGCTAAACCAGAGGAGAGGAACCCCAATCGATACTATTGATACCACGGAGACCATGGACATGACACTAAAGACTGTAAATCTCTGAAAAGGGTAATTAATGAGCTCATCAGGGTAGGGTACCTTAACAAGTATTTGAAGTAGAAGTATGATGGAAACTGGCCTGAGCAGAGGAGAGATGAGGCTAGGCTAAGCCGAGATAGGACCGAGCCACCCAAAGAACCAATCATGGATCGAGCTGACACAAATGATAACCAGCCTGTGGGTCCAACCATCCTCACAATCATGGGCGGTCCCACGATAGAATTAATCAGAAAGGTCAAAGCTCATGTGTGATTCGTATGAATCACAAAACAGCCTCTCAAGGCCCTCAGGCCGGATCCACCCATCACATTCTCTGACAAAGACTTGAAAGAGCTGAACGGGCCTCATAATGACGTCGTCGTGGTTCAATTAGTGGTGGCCAACCACTCCTTGGCCCTAGTGGACACAGGAGCTTCTGTTGACCTCATGACGAAGCCTTCATGAAACTAGGACTTGGCACTGGAGCTTTAAAGCTGGCCCCAGGACTTGTACGGATTTTTGGGCACACCAGTAGAGCTCAAAGGACTTGTTGACCTACCAGTAACTATCGACCAGGGAGCTCAAATGATCACTACCATGGTTTCTTTCATGGTCACCAAGATAACGTCACCCTATAATGCAATCCTTGGTCGCCCTGGTCTCAACGGCCTTGGAGCGATTGTGTCCACCAAGCATATGAAATTCAAGTTCCCTACCAACAACGAAATCAGGGAATGCAAGTCCAGCCAAAAGAAATCCCGAGAGTGCTATGCCAACTTCAGAAAGTCTGTCAATAAACCATACTCTAGCCTAGCATGTATGGTAGAAATCGTTGATTACCGCGATGAAAGCCTCCTGAACCTAGCCAAGCCAGTTGAATAGTTGCTCACTCTCTCAATTACTGAGATTGAGTCATCAAAGACTATTTAGCTTGGACCATTGCTGAGCTCCCAACGCTACGATGAAATTCTGAACTTACTTGGTGAAAACTCTGATATCTTTGCATGGAAGGCTTCTATATGCCAGGCATCTCAAGGGCCGTAGTCGAACACAGTCTGGATGTTAACTCCTGCTTCAAGCCTGTCCAGTAGAAGTGTAGGAACTTTGTGACTAAGCGAAACACCATCATCAACAAGGAGGTTGACAAACTCCTGACTACAGGTTTATGAGGGAAGTAAAATACCCAACCTGGCTAGCCAATGTAGTCATGGTTTTGAAGTCCAATGGAAAGTGGAGGATTTGTATAGACTACACCGACTTGAACAAAGCCTATCCCAAGGACTGCTATCCCTTTCCTAGGATTGACTCCCTTATAGACTCAACTACAGGCCACGAGATGCTGACTTTTATGGATGCATACTCTGGTTATAACCAGATAAAGATGAAGGTGAAAGACGAGGAGAAAACTGTATTCTTCACCACTCAGGGCAACTACTGCTACATTGCAATGCCCTTTGGCCTCAAGAATGCAGGAGCCACGTACCAGAGGATGGTTAACACAATGTTTCGAGGTCAGATTGGAAGAAACATGAAATTTTAAGTTGATGACATGTTAATCAAAAGTGCAAAAGGAGCTAATCATATGCTAGATCTGAAGGAAGCCTTCGATGTCCTACGACAGAACCAGATGAGGCTAAATCCTACCAAGTGTACATTCGGAGTGACCTCTGGGAAATTCCTAGGCTTCCTAGTATTGCAAAGGGGAATAGAGGAAAACCCCTCCAAAATTGAGGCCATCCAAGGAATGCGCCCGCCAAGAAACATTCATGAAGTTCAAAAGTTGATAGGGTGTTTGGCTGCATTAAACAGGTTCCTATCCCGAGCTGGAGACAAGTGCCTTCTTTTCTTCAATCCATTGAAAGGAGGAAAAGGACACCATCAATTTTACTAGACAGAGGAATACGAAGCAACTTTTGAAGAAATCAAAGCCTGCCCAACCAAGCCTCCTCTATTGAGCTGACCAGAGCCAGAAGAGGTGTTATAGCTCTTTTTGCTACTTTATCGATAGCCATAAGCGCAATTCTCATAAGAGAAGAGGGAAAGACTCAGAAGCCTATCTACTGCATGAGTCACATGCTCCTGGACGTAGAAACCTGGTACTCGAGAATGGAGAAGCTTGCATTAGCACTGATCGTGGCAGCTAAGAAGTTGAGGCCTTACTTCCAAGCACACACCATAGCTATACTGTCAGATTAGCCACTGCGGAAGGCACTCCACAGCCCTAGCATAGTAGGACGAATGGTAGGCTGGGTTGTCGAGTTAAGTGAGCATAACATTGAGTACCGACCAAAAAGTGCAATCAAGGGTCAGGCACTGGTTGATTTCTTAGTAGAATGTACTCAAACCGAAGAAGAGATATCGGTAGAGGTCGAGCCAAAGAGAAAGTGGAAACTCTTTGTTGATGGATACAGCACCACAACAAGGAGTGGTGCAGGACTTGTGTGATAAAGCCCAGAAGAATTTGGGATACAGTACGCCCTCAGATTTGTATTCCTCGCAACAAACAATGAAAGAGAATATGAAGCCCTAATAGTGGAAATCAGACTGGCAAAGGCTGTGATGGCAGAGGATCTGGTCGCATATAGTGACTCACAGCTGATTGTGAACCAAGTCAATGGGCAACATGAGGCCAAGGAAGAGAGAATGGCCAAATATCTGAAAGAAGCACGTTGTTTGATTACCAACTTCAACACGTTCGTAATGATACAATTACTGCAGGAAGAAAATACAATGGCAGATGCCCTCTCCAAACTAGCCATAGCAGAACTCAGTGACTGCATAAGCTCGATATACTTTAAAGTACTGGACAAACCTACCTATGAGAAAGAAGTGATGTACAACGATACGCAGTCAGCCGAGTCGAGCTGGATGGACCCCATTGTAGACTATTTACGAGATGGACATCTCCCAGAAGATCAGACTGAAGTAAGGACAGTTAAAAGCAGAGCAGCCAACTACACCATCCAAGGAGGAGTACTGTACAAAAGGGAAATATCTTGGCCCCTGCTGAAGTGCCTACCACCGAGCCGAGCTGAAGAAACACTCCGGGAAGTCCATAAGGGAATTTGCGAAGGGCACATGGGAGGAAAGGCACTGGCCTACAAAGTGTTGCGCCAAGGATTCTACTAGCTAAAAATGCAGCAAGACGTAATGAAGTTCGTCCGGTGATGCTTTAAGTGTCAAGTACACGCCCCAATACCACACGTCCCTGCTACAGAACTTAGCTCCATAATCTGCCCAATCCCGTTTATAATGTGGGGAATGGATATTCTAGGATAATTCAAGAAAGGCAAGGGAGGTGTTCAATTCTTGATTGTTGCTATTGACTACTTCATTAAGTGGGTGGAAGCACATCCCCTAGCAAAGATAACTGAACAGGCAATAGAAAAGTTCGTAAGGGATGACATCATATACCGTTTTGGTGTCCCAAAAGTACTGGTCATAGACAATGGGTGACAGTTCGACAATAGAAAATTCAGGCTCTTCTACAGTAACTTCAACATTGATTTTTTAAACACTGCAGTAGCACATCCACAGTCGAACGGCCAGGAAGAAAATACCAACCACATACTTCTGGACGGAATAAAGAAGAGGCTGGACCGGGAGAAGAACTGGGCTGACCAGCTACTCAGTGTACTTTGGGCATATCATACCTCAGCTCGGACCCCTACAAAGGAAACTCCAGTCTGATTGACATATGGGACTGAAGCCCTAACCCCTGTAGAGGTGACCCAAGCTTCATTCCGATCTACAGCATTTGAAGCATCATAGAACGAGGCAGGGCTCTAAGAAAACATTGACTTCATAGGTGAAGATTGAGAAGAAGCTCTAGTGCGGAATGAAATCTACAAGCAAAAAGTGCAACAATATCACAACCAAAAGGTCCAGCCGCGAGGATTCATAGTAGGGGACTTGGTCCTGAGAAAATCAACTGCAGCAGACCCAAGAAGTGAAGGCAAGCTAAGCGTGAACTGGAAAGGCCATTACATAGTCTCCAAAGTGGTTCGCCCTCGAACTTACCACTTATAGACTCAGGGGGTATAGCTATACCAAGAGCATGGAATGTCAAAAATCTCAAAAAAATTTACTAGTAGATCACATTGAAGTCCCTTGCGACAGGACGTTAGTCTTATAGATTTTATATTCTCAACACCTCAGTTTTCATATTTCAATTATTAAATTTCATTCACGGAGCAGATTGGACTCTATTTCAAAGCAATGTATTTGTCACAAGTGCCGACCATATATCAATAAACTAAGAAGCTTCTCTCAAATATCTAGCTTATCTAAGACCAAGCTCCAGCTCGGCACTACCAAGACTAAACCCAAGTTTGTCATCTTAAGACCTTAACTTTTAAGATATAAAGACCGAGCTTCAGCTCGACAGCATCTAAGATCGAGCTCCAGCTTGGCACTATCAAGACCAAACCCAAGTTTGGCACCTTAAGATCTTAATATCTAAGGCATAAAGACCGAGCTTCAGCTCGGCACTACCAAGACCAAACCCAAGTTTGGCACCTTAAGACCTTAACATCTAAGGCATAAGACCGAGCTAAAGTTCAGCACTACCAAGACCAAACCCAAGTTTGGCACATTAAGACCTTAACATCTAAGGCATAAAATCAAGCTCCAACTCGGCACTACCAAGACCAAACCCATGTTTGGTACCTTAAGACCTTAACATCTAAGGCATAAAGACTGAGCTTCAGCTTAGCAGCAACTAAGACAGAGCTCCAGCTCGGCACTACCAAGACCAAACCTAAGTTTGGTACTTTAAGACCTTAACATTTGAGGCATAAAGATCAAGCTTCAACTCGGCAGCATCTAAGACCGAGCTCCAGCTAGGCACTACCAAGACCAAACCCAAGTTTGGCACCTTAAGACCTTAACATCTAAGGTATAAAGACCGAGCTTTAGATCGGCAACATCTAAGATTTAGCTCCAGCTCGGCACTACCAACACCAAATCCAAGTTTGGCACCCCAAAGCCTTAACATCTAAGGCATAAAGATCGAGCTTCAGCTCGGTAGCATCTAAGATCGAGCTCCAACCCGACACTACAAAGACCAAACCCAAGTTTGGCACCTTAAGACCTTAACATCCAAGGCATAAAGACCGAGCTTCAACTCAGTAGCATCTAAGACCAAGCTCCACCCTGGCACTACCAAGACCAAACCCAAGTTTGGCACCCCAAGACCTTGACATCCTAAGGCAGAAAGACCGAGCTTCAGCTCAGCAGTATCTAAGATCGAGCTCTAACTTAGCACTACCAAGACCAAACCCAAGTTTGGCATCTTAAGACCTTAACACAAAGCATTAAAACCGAGCCTCAGCTCAACACCACCAAAGACCAAGCTTTAGCACAGCGTCATTACGATCCAAGTCTAGGCATAACGTTTCAAAAGATTAAGATGCATAAGACAAATCCAAGCTCAACTAGATAATGGAACTACGCTTATAGGGGAATGGAAGAGGCACAACGAATGAAGAAAAAGTATCTTTCATTAATAAAAGAGGGGAAGAACCCTCAAAATTACACTGCTCCCAAAGGAGACATTTACAAAAAAAAAAAAAAAAAAGGGAAATAAAATTACGTCACTCCCGTAAAAAGGAGAAAGAGAAGGAAAAGGAGAAAATAACATTAGTATAGGAGAGATTAGGGGGCTGGCTCAAGAAGGAGAGACGGTTCATTTGGCTGCTTTTGGGTCAGTTTGAGTCACCTCTTCATCTACCTCGGATTGACCGATGAGCTGCACTGAAGGAGCTAGGGCAGGAGTGCGCTGCTGATATTCTGACAGATCGTAGTCTAACGTCTTGCCCAGGATGAACTGAATGGCATCTTCCGAGCCAGCCTGGAATGAAGTGACATTGAAGTCAATTAACCACTTCTGGCCAACCTCAGAGTTCAGTCACCTCTCAGCAGCAACCTCATCGTTCGACGTTAGCTTAGCCTGATGCTTCCTTTCCAGCTTGGCAATCCAAGATGCAAGTTCAGCTTCCTTCTTTTTGCTGGTCTCCTGAGCCTCGTCCAGCTCGCTCTGTAGCGCATCCTTCTCCTTGACTAGGTCACTGTTGGTCCTAAGTTGTTTAGCAACTTCATGCTCCAACTCGCCAGCTCTCCCCTTGATATCTCTCACCCTTTGCTCCTTAGAATGGGACCTTTTGTTCTCATTCTCCAGCTAACCCGTGGCCATCAGGAGCTCCCCTCAAAGACACTTCACCTCATTGTCAGATTTAGCACGGCCAATGGCCATGTTTTCGAATCGTTGAGCAGCCTCAACCTCAAAAGAAAAACTCTATAAGGACCCAACAGAGTGATAAGTACTCGAAACATTAAGTGAACATGAAAGAGAGAGAAGCAGGGAATACTTATGTTACCCATCCAGATGTAGATCTAATCCGCGAAGTCGATATCAAACAACTTCTTCATACTGACAATGTCCCTCTTGGGACGGCTCCGAGGACACTAAACCCGAGCAGTTATGGAGTCCAGCACGGTACCATTCTCCATTAGGTCCACTTAGGGATCAGCGGGTTGCTTCCCCGTTCGGGCCACCTTAGGAGGGTTACCGTGCTACCCATCATCCACGGGTAAACGCCTCCTCTTCTGACCATCTGGGCCTACCGTAGTCTGGTCTGGTGTGCCGGTCTGCCCTGGCACCTTCTCTCCAGAGCCACTGGCTCCTTGCCCTTTAGAGAGCCCAGAGTCCCGTGTAGAGCTGAGTATTGAACGGACAGGGGCATCTCCTTCCCTGGCTTGCCCCCAATAGTAATTGGTGAGGCCTGTTACCCGTGCCAGGGGAGGGGCGACCTTCGCGCCAAGGTTAGGGCTCTGCGTGGCCTTGCACTTATCGATAGTTTTCTTGGCGACCTACTTGGCCGCTTCCTTCTTCCTAGCCTCCGCTGCCGCTGCGGCAATGGCTTTATTGTCAAACTTCACGTTAACCACTACAAAACAAAGAAGAGCCGAGCTGAATTAGTATTTAAATCGAGCTGAATCTGAAAGAAAATTGAGCTGAACTAGCATGAACAGGACTCAATCGAACCCTCACCAGGGACTTCACTCAGCTCCTACTCTCGGAGGAACTCTTCATCCTGCAGCATTCGAACGTCCATAGCCTCTGCACCCAAACACATTTGATACGTTTGGAGGTCAGCCGGAGAGAGCTTAGGATCTCGGTTTAGCACTGAGAGCGTGGGCTTTACCTGGCTGCTCTTGAAGGGGTTTCCCTCCATCGCCACGTTGAAGTACCTCTCCTTCCACTTCTTCATCGAGGAAGGCATATTGAGGAACATCTTCAGGTCACTGTAAGGACCTTCCCTGTCCCTCTTGGTGAAGAAGTACCACTCTGAGGCATGCCTCTTCACCAAGAACATCTTCTGGAAGACGTCCAGCGTCGCGGTCCAGCCCAGCTTTGAGACGAACACCTCAAAGCCTAGAATAGTGCACCAGGAGTTCGGTGTAAGCTGGCTTGGGCAAGCAACCAGTGCTCCAAGACAAAGCTGACCAGCTCGGGCACAGGGATCCTAAGGCCACTCTGGAAAGCGACGTCGTAGAGGGCCACCTTGTCCCTAGAGGCGTCTACACGTTCATCTTTATTTGGGATGCTCATCACCACGTAATCGGGGATGCCATACCTACTCCGGATCAAGTCTAGAACTTTGGGAGTGAGGATGCTTGAGGTGTTGATTGTGGTTTTCTTTTCTCTCGAGGATGAAGCAAAGCCTTCTCCCTCAGCCTCTGCTAGGCCTTCCTCAGGGACTTCAGCACCCGATGGGCCTGCCACCAAAGTGCCCGCTACCGTGGCACTAGGGGCTGAGCTGGAACAACTGAGCCAGCATCACTCCTAGTCGAGATGATCTCAGGCGAGACCACCTCCATAGACTCGGTACCTAAGCTGCTGCCCAAGCTAGAGATGCCATCAGAACCTGAGCTGCCATCGGAGCCCAAGCCGCTGGAAGTGTCACCACTGGGGGATGAAGGAACGAGGTTTGGACACTCTGGGTGGTTTTCCCCAGGCCTCACGATCACCAAAGGGGTCTGGTTGGGTGAATTATGGTCACGCATGGACGCTATCTCAGGATCACCGGGACTAACGCTAAGAAACACAGAGGGCTAAGTAGAAGAAGAACGACGAATCACAACCATAGTGCGATCTTACTTATTTGTTGTAGGAAGAGCTTGAACGTGACGCGCTGGAAAGGACGAGCTGATGAGGACGAGCAAGTAGGAGAACCTTGTTGTTCATGACACCGGGCTGCTCTGAGACTCTGTAGATGTTCGTGTTGAGGCTAGGAGCGAGTTGAATTTACTTTAATGCAAGAACAAATGAGAAGTCTTTTGGAAAAAATGTATCATATTTATAAGAGAAGGCAGTGGAGAATGGACGACTGGATCTGGCTGAGATCAACAGTAAACCAAAGTAGCCTCTTCGCCTACCCGAGGTGAAATTACAATGCCGTGACACATGGCAGAACCAGCGTATTTTACACTGAACGAACGGTGCTCGATTGTGAAAGTCAACCGCTTTTAATGCTCTATCTATCTGAACTGAACTGCTAGAGCGGGGGGCTGGTGATGAGGGTAAATCTCCCAAGCCACGGCACGGCCAAGGAGCATTCAAACTAATGCTACACTGCCACTCCGGCCCCTTATCAGGTTGAGCTACCACTTGGCCTCTCATCAGGCCGAGCTACCACCTTGACCCCTCATCAGGCCGAGCTTCCACCTCAGCATCTCATCAGCCCGAGCTACCCCCTTGGCCCCCATCAGCCTGAGCTTCCACCTCGGCATCCATCAGCCTGAGCTGCCACCTCAGCCCCCATCAGTTCAAGTTGCCACCTCGCCCTCCATCAGCCCGAGCTTCCACCTAGGCCTTCATCAGGATGGGCTCCCAAAAACGTGCTCTCATCCACTCCTACATTCAAGGAACGTAATCCCTGATCACAAGGACGGGACTCTATTCACTACACGTCATCAAAGGCATCCACCCCTCCCACGACTTGCACTTCTGAGATAAGAGAGGAATATTCCCCTAGTATACCCTAGGATCTGGAATATTCCTAGCATCAGAGAGCCATTCCTCTCAAGGACTCCGCGTCTAACAGGACTCTCCATGAACGTCTCCTTTCGTCCCTCCATCAGTAGCCTATAAATACCAAGGTAAGCCTCCATTAGGGGATCGATCACTTCTTTTGACTGAAAGTTTTCTTGAGTTTCTGTTGTGGAAAGATCTGACTTAGGCATCGGAGAGTCCCCTGTCGGTCAGCCCTGCTCTCCCCTGTCTTCTCTTCTGTGCAGATCGGCTAAAGCATCAAGAACTGCAAGGAAGATCGGCTGGTCAATTTTTACCACATTACTACCAAACACAGCATTTCTTGATTTGTGCATAATTCAGATACACTATAAGAATATTTTATTAAAAAAATACCCTATAAGAAATTAGAGCTGAGGTTAATTAACCACAATTTAAACTAGTCTTGCAAGCAATTATCATCACATCGAAGGAACGGATCGAAACGCTAAACTAGTACTTGTCTCAATCCCAAGACCCCATTGTTGATTTTAAGGATCCATTAGGGGGTGTCAAAAGGCCACCTTGTTGCGCTGAGTTTTTTAAAATTGTAACCCAACCCTCAGGTCTCTTAACTCAATATAGGCCTGGCTTAGATTTAGCCCAACTTAATTCAATTCTGATTAAACCTAGCTGGCCCTGAGTTGGGTTGAATTGGCCTGATTGGATCTTGTCACCTTAATTTTTTTTACATTTTAGGGCTATTCTGGCCTTGAATGCCATTGGCTCAGAATTGGAAAGTCAATAATGTATATTATGTTATGATTGAAAAGCCAACAAAAAATTACTATATTATGATAATTGGTTGGCGTCGATAAAGGGTAGAGTTACAAAATATACTATATTATGTAAGTAAACATTTTACAAAATATATAATATATGATATAAAATCAAAATTTTCCGTTTTATATACTATTTAATATAAAAATCAAACCAATGGGGTTGGTAGCCTAGTAGTGAAAATGTCCTCAACTCATCACCGCTCAGGTCGGTTGGTTATGGGTTCAAGTCTTGACATGCCCACTATCGCCCATTGGTCCTGTAGAAGCGGGTTTAAATCTTGGCTTGCTGTACAGGGACTTGTCCTGGGGTCTATAATCACTACCATGGAGCACCCTTTTTATATGTATAAAAAAACCAACATTGTACATTATGATAATTGGGTTGTATTATAGTGAAAAATGGAGATAATTAAAAGAGAAAATATTATGAATTTATTAAATACATAATATGTAATACAAGTCATTCGTGCTTAGTGGGGTGATGAATTCTTTTAATAGTGGACATAATGTATGGAAGATGCTTTGGCTTGATCGACCTAGATGACATGTTAGGTAGACAGTTGATACATTATAGTCTATCGTTATAAATTTGTAATTGATTTGTAGGGGTATGGCAAGCTAACAGTCGACACTTATTATATTTAGTTAACCCGTCAATGCTTAAAAAAAAAAAAAAAAATCAATCTTTTTGTATGGATCTTTGCAATCGTCCTTATTTGAAATCTTCATGTAGTCGACTTCATTAAGTTGGTATAAAGTTTAAGGTGTTATTGTATACTTACATAGGGTCGGGCTAAGCTAGGTTAGGCTCAGCCCGGGCCCTGTTTTGGCTCTGGTGGGCTCAGGTTAAACTAGTCTAGGCCCAGCTCTGGCCCTATTTTAGCTCAGGTAGGCTCAGGTTGGCCAGGCCAAATTGACACCCTTTGCATGGACCATTAATATTGGATGAGTGACAAGAGCCAAGGACAATTCCGATCTCAACACATAGGGGAGGAAGTTATTCATGGGTGTTTCGGTGCTTTGGTTTGGTTTTGTTTAGAGACCTTAAATTTGGCGGTAATGTCCGTATAACCTTGTACAATAGAGGGGGATAATTATTATTTTTTTTTTTTGGTAGAATAGAGGGGGAGAATTGTTACCCTTGATTCTCTGAAACTTTCACCTAATTTTCCCCCTCGTGAATGGGACAGAACTCATGGCGTATCTCAACTGCGAGGACAGGGAGTATCTTGTACAAGGATTTCCTCTTTTTTATTTAATGGTTCTTCTTGTTGGGAAAGTACTACCATAAATGATTTTCACTTAAGACAATTTCACAGCATTAAAATGATTATCTGGAATCCTAAAATTAAGAGAATGCACCACGGTTATGAATGCTCTGCAGTTTGCTACAATGGTGATGTGCTTCATAGATAGATTATCAGATCATCAGGTTCTACCTCCATTGACATATAATAAAAACGTAAGATACAGAAGAAAAATGCAGGAGAAGAGACTTTGAGAGAAAGTCGGCACTGTTCTTGGAGAGTTTTGAGTAGGAGTATTGTTACAGTTAGTTTGACCCTTTTTTAGTTGGAACGGGGGAGGGGTGGGATTGTGGTTCAGAAGTCAAAGAGGCCATGTCGGTCGGAGGAAGCCATCCAACTACTGGAGATACTCCACTGATCAGAATTAGCAGCGGAAGCGACAGCTCCCTTCCCACATTTCGCCACCGTCCGGACGCTCTCTATCAATGCCTCCGTGCGTGCCTCCTGCGACAATATCTCCGCCAGCTGTTCTGGGCTGATCACCAGCTTCACCTTCCACACTCCCTTCCCGTTATTGTTGCTGTGGTGTTGTAGTTGTCTCGGCAAGACCTCGCTCTCCGACCACTTCAGGATCCCTTGGCTGTCGAAGGACATCCGATACGGCGTGACGACGGACGAGGAGGAAGAAGAGGAGAAAGAAGAGAACGATGCTCTCCTGCGGTGGCTACTGCTGGTGTTGAGGGGATGGAGGTAGTAAAGCTGTCCTCGCACTAGCTCTTCGCTGTGGAGAAGTGGCCGAGAGAAGAAATCGTGGCTTCTGAATATGCCGTGACCTGGGAATTCATTCGTGATACACTCTGCGGTAATGGGTGCATAGAGTTCCATAATCCCACCGTTCGAAGTCACCACTTTTATCATCATCTCTTCCACTTCTCCACCTACCCCACGAAACACACAGTTCCCCATATTCCTTCCTCAATTTCTGATCCTTCACCCCCTCCTCCTGATTTATGAGAAAACAGAGCGTCGGTGCGATACTGCGAATTGCGATGCTTCCTAATTGGATCTTCCGAACCGACACAAATTGTTCGTTCACCCCATCACGCTATCACAGTATCTCGCTTTTCTTTCCGTTCTTTCCCAGATTGAGGATATGGAGATATTGTTAAGCTAAAGTATGGTCCCACCAGGACGGTGTAGGGGATGAAGCTTGGATCCTAGGGAACACATTACAAAGTATTAATGATCATACGGTGATCCATGTGAAATGGGATGAAGGGTTTGAATCATACTTTAGAGTCTTAGACCACGACATAAAGAAGAAAGGGAAAGAGAGAGAGAGAGAGAGAGAGAGAGAGAGAGAGAGAGAGAGAGAGAGAGAGAGAGAGAGAGAGGATCTTTCTTCCATTTTCTCTCTTTTATTCATCTGGTTTCGGACCATGCCCCACTGGGCCAGTCAAAAGTGTCAAACATTCATCATAGCCACCGATCACATCGCATCACTGTAATTGACCCATTTCTCGGCAGGAGACTCGAGCCTGAAAAGAAGGGAAGGAAGGTCTTCCCCCGTCGATTTTGGTAACACTTTTTCGGCGCATGAATGGTGGGAGGTTAGGGATGGGGATATAATGGACCTACTACTCCTCCCATTACTCATTGTGATTAATGAGTAGAGCTTTTGGGCTTTTTTTATTGGAGTTAGAGAGTAGGAGACAGAGACGAGTCGCAACTCGCAAGACCTTTTGTCTCTGGCGATAATGCTTCGCGTGAGTGCATGTCGGCTTCGTTGCCGGACCAGAAATTTTCTCCCCCCAGAAACCCAGTTAGCTTTCTTGCTTCCGCGGCCAGATTTGCATTGTTATGGTAGGGATAACACATATCGTTTCTCTTCGAAATTGAAGAGAATGGGTGGGACCCATGCGTTGAAGGGGACTTGAGAATAGACAAACATGAAACAACACATGCTACCTGGTCATCATGTTAACGACCATAAAATGGTTGACCCTTGACTGGTTATTTAAGGGTCCGATGCCTAATGTCGCATATTTGTAAGCGATATCCTTAATATCTCCAACTAATTAGGGCACAAAATCATCCAATTTTCTCGTATATCGGTTAAAATTCTTATCTATATTCCCATTTTTCTCGAAAAGAATAGAGTTTTCTGTTCTTTTTTTTTTTCTTTTTTTT
>NC_056567.1:12122161-12135455 GCF_013358625.1 Macadamia integrifolia
TTTTTTTTTTTTGTGTGATTTTTTTTAAAATTAAGAGATAAAATGAAAGTTGCTCATTTTTATACATAAACAGTCCATGCTCTCAAAGTTGGGAGAGTGCTTCCTACTGTTTAGAGTACATTAGTATTTATGCATAGGTATACACAAGATGCATGCAATACAAAAAGAAGGCATTTGATTGAATTAGACTGAAATTTGATACATAGCTAATGTAAACTACGTATTCGTTATCCAACAGTTAGAAGTATTAGACATCATTTTTCCACTTTAATAGATACCTCCGACATCTAAAAACATAACAAACATATATGACAATAATTATTACAATAGTGTAACTTAACCATTGTGTCGCAGGCTTGCCCACTGACAATGTGGGGAAAATTTTCTCTTTATAAGCATATCTAAAAGTCATCTCTAATCAAGTAACCCATTTTGGGCAACCTGAGGGATATGCTTGAGGGCCAATGTGGCAGTTTTAACTGTTGGATAGATATGGGATCACATTGATTTTCTATTCTTATAATTATTAAATATCAAAATTATATGACTAATCTTGTTTTAAATTTTGGAAAAAAAGAAAGTTGTTTGGTCATGTTGCCCCTGCTCTAGGGGCATGCAAAATTACCATCCTATCCACTATGAAATAAAAGGTCTCATCCATATTGATGTCCCTAGGTGCACTCTCGTTGACTCCCACACTAGTGCAAGGACCAATTGATCAGGCAACGATCTGTGGCCCTTGAATTTTAATTTTTTTTTTTTTTCCCCTTTTGTATCACTAAATCCTAACTAAATTTTGACATCTCAGTTATACAATATGATATAGTGCTGTTATGCTGAAAACTATCTCATGAATTAAGGGTGATATGGTCATCTTTTTGTGGAAAATTTGAGCATCAACTAGCCGATATTATATGATTGAAAGCATTTGAAGGAATGTTCAACCGCTCGTACCAAACTATTGTGGATTTTATTTATATTTTTTTTCTCTTTTATTTTTAGTCATCCAATTTCTTCATTTCGTTTGGAAACCTGAAAATTGCTTGACACAGAGAGAGAGAGAGAGAGAGAGAGAGAGGTTTATGCTAGTTCATTAATTCCTCAAACCAAATATACTTGATATATCCATGAAAGTGGGCTTTTGTGACCAGTTGGGGGATTTAAAAATAATAATTTCATCACCATCAACAAAACAAAATCCCACCCAAAAGCCATGGAACCCGAATGAACAACGATCAAGGATCATTCATAAGCATCAAAATGTTAGTTTCTCTGATCTGGCCGTGGGCACCCTTACTCACACCCCTCAGGGATAGTTTCCAGCTTCGGCCTCCAGCTTGTGTGAGAATCAATACTTTCTTCCCATTCCACTTTCTTATCAAGTCCTGAAGAACTCGAGACTGAAAGTAGCTCCTCTATCGTCACCGTTTTCGATAGCAACTCTTGCAGCTGCTGCTTGGTTATACAAACTTTTATCTGCCTCTTTTGATGACAGATGGGTGGAAAGATAGCTGAAGCGGATAAAGGAAGAAGATAATATACATGCCCAATCTTCAGCTCATAACCAGGCGGCAGAGACTCATGTTGTGAAGCTTCTTTTGAGATGCCCAAGTCGCAGTAATCGTCAAAAGTCGCTAAGACATCCCTGACCAGGATCGGCGCTCTGTACTCTAGGATCTTTCCGTCTGGTTTCACAATCCGTAGAACTTTGTCAAGCCCAGTGGATGATCTTCTGATGGGTCTAGAAAGAGTATAGCAGTTTCCCATTAAGACTGTTCTTCAATTCCAGTCTGGTTGACGCCCGGAAGAAGCTTCTGGTTATGAGGATTGAGGAGAACCAGGGAGGAGGAGAGGGGAAACTTTCAGTAATGTTTTTGAGTTTAGTTTGAGGTCTGTGAGGAGCTTAGACAGGGAAAGTGGTGAAGATGTTATATTTTCATCTATATTTATATGGGTCTTATATGTAACATATTGCCTCTAATTAAAGTTAGCAAAGGAGATAAAATAAATGGCTGGGTTTAGCTTTTAGCCTTTTGAGTAGAGTTTGATGGGAGTGGAAGGTTGAGATGTGCCTTTCGGTTGCAAAAGGGCAGAATTCATTGAAGGGATTTGCTAGAGGGAAAGAAAGGAGTAAAGGGAATGTATGTCGAGAGGTAGATAAAAAATTATATTAAAAGATTTGTTATCATCGAGAGAGGATGATGGGTATTTGCCAAAAAGAAAGGGTAGGTAAAGTGGTCAACACGCATGCAAGTAGGGGGTGGGCTAGTGGAATGTGGCGCATTAGTATTGCTCATCACTAGTCATCCTTGTTAATTTAAAATTTTCCATGTCCCTTCCCTTCTATTATATCTGTCGGATTAAAATTCTATTAATATCTGTTGGATTAAAAAATGGCAAAAAACTTTTCATCAGGAAGGAGAGGGGAAGGAAACGAGTCTGGAAATCTGGATCAGCTCTCCACATAGGGTCCGCATGGAATCCCTTTACTCAAAAGCGTTTTCAAACTAGAGTCTAAACATTTAAAGTATCATTGATTATATTTCATGAACAGTAAAATTCTATGTGGGAAGGTCACAGCATGGGAAAAAAAGATCCAAACTCGAAGGAAACAGTCACTTTTTTAGGGTGTTTATTGTCGATCTGGATTCTCTCCAATGTCTCAATCGGAAGATTGATAGCATCTGATACACACCCCCTCATCGTCTAATGCGTACCAGATGCACTGACACACTTGAGAGGATCTGACTACCCCTGTAAGAAATCTCTTAGATTTTTACCCCAATACTATGACAATGATCACCCATGATAAAGGAATACCCAAGGTTGCAATGTAGGTATTTGTATCAGCACATATTGGCTGATACAACTAATTAACTGGTATGATATCGATATGCTGATACAGTTTCTACACTTCGTAGGAATACTCTGCAATCCTTATACATTATATATATGCAGCCTACAAATTGTTCTGCTGTTGTAGTAGTGGCACACAACTAAAATGGCAGTAGTAAATATCCAGACTCCAATATTTCTATTCTGTTGGAACCTATTTGGCCACTTGCTTAGGAATCAGATTTAGTGGGGTGGAGTAGGTTAATTTAAAACCTATTGGCCATTGGTTTATTGGAAAAATAAAGAATTTCAAAGTGAGGGGAACTGAAGTAAAATAACAACTCGTAGTACATGGGATGGTGGTGAAACTCATCAAAATATCATTAAGTGGTGATCGAAGAGTGGTTAGTGCGTGGGGGCAGGTTTCTCCTCTCTCAGTACTTTTTTGTTGGTGCGTTCCAGTTGATAAACAACAACTGGTATTAGCATATTCCACCCTGTAGTGTTTCGATCAATTACTTTCTCAAGGGAGATGGGACGGATTTTTAAACTTAAAGAGACATCCAGAGATTCCTGCGTGATGTCAAGTAAACGTAAGGCTTAGCGTAGGGCCTCTTCGTCTTCCTCTTCCTCTTCCTCTTCCTCTTGTTAGATGCTATCCAATCATATATAATTGAATTAGTTATTACTTATTAGGATGACCCATCCCTATCGTTCTATACTTGTAGCCTCGTCCAATTACTCTCAAATATTCTACCATCCACTGGACCACTCCTTTTGTTTTTAGCGATCAACCATCAATCTAGCAGAAAGTTGATATTACAATTCTTTTCATAAGAGGAAAGCTGGAAAGGGGTCTATATTATATCAAAGAAATAAAGAAGGGCAGAACAATCGGGAAGGGGGCAAAAGGGGAAAAACATCCTAACTAAGTTTCAACTAAGTCGCCATTCAAATGTTGGCGAATTATAGAAGTATAGTCTCATATCAGTCATTTGGGATGTTAGATGTGCCGTAATATATTCTTGGGTCATCTTCATCTAATATCTTAAGATTTTTTGTGGGATCAATATTCCATTTTATTTAATATGACATCCGAATAAGGTGTTTCCTACTCATCAGAGTGTGAGTATTGAAATGTTGAAAATTATAAATACGTAGAGTAATGTCTAAGACCTTGGATGTCTTATTGTTGAGACATAATTGGGAGTCATAGTTGTAAATTGGTTATCTAGAACCTTCCCTAAGACAGGAGGACCCAAAGAGGACATGATTAAAAAAACATATAAATACCTCCCCACATAGGAATTCTATCCATCGACAAATTGTATAGGAAGATTCCGAGTGAACAAAATGTTAGGGATACTAATCCCTAGAATCATGTGAATAACCTATATTATATAGAATACAAGAATGAATTATAAAAGGGATCAGTCATATACCTCCTGAGCTTGAATGGAGTCCTTAAACCAAGGTTGAAGTTTGCCCCATGAACTGTATGCCTCACGATCTGCGATGGAGAACCATGCAATAGGAATTCTACTACTGAGGTCTTCTGCAACCTCTTATTCTGGGGTTAAATATTATTGTGTAAGTAATGGCTACAGGGACCATTGGTATTCTATTTATAACAAAATCCCTAAACCCTATTCCACTCCCACAATAGAAAATGGATAGAAGTTTTCTAATTAGAGTGGGTCGTTATTCTCTTGGGTCCAATGAATCAATCAGTGTTAGTTAAGCACACATAAGAGTCCTAACACAAAATACCTATTTCTAAGGGAGCTCAAGGAGGAGGTAGACTGAAGATCAGTTTCTTCTTTAACATCAAAAGAGATGACTTATCAGATTTATTGAATTGTTTTGGACTCCATGGACCATTTTCTTAAGTTCTTTTCAATTCAATACAGGTTATCTTGGATCTTGAATGCGTTTTAATTTACTTTTGAATCATTTCCACCTATGATAGGAGGCATAGTTTTAACCGTTGAATAATTAAAAAATAAATAAATAAATAAAACATTAATCACACTAGATGGATGGGTGAACCCTTCTCCAAGGCAGAGAAGGAAACCTTTCCTCCATTGGTATTAAAAAAAGAAAGCAATTTTATTTACAACACATTCATCCAACGTCCAGCCAATGAGATGGGATAATGGAAAGTTAGGAAGAGACAACAAAAAGGAAAGTGTCAAGGAGGCTTGCAAGGTTTTCTCTTAATGGCATCTCCCATGCATCTCTCTTTCACACTACCTTTCTAAATTGGGGCTGCGCCCCATTTGTTGTGGGCTTTCAGTGGAGAATCGAGATCGTGCCAGAGTGGGTAGATAGAGTCCTCGGCCCAATCCTCACTATGTCCGTCGTTATTTCTTAAGCTGACCAGATACATTTCCAACTGTGAGGACTAAGGGAGGGACTACTAGACTGAGAACCAAGGCGAGCTGCTACTACTCCATAAATCGGGTCCTGTTCATTCACTCGGTTTCAGCTTTATGATTCTATTAGGGCTGTAACTCAGTTTTGGTCTGTTTCGCACTTTCTCTTCCACTCCAATTGGTCCTATTTGGGCTAAGATCGAACCAACCGATTATAATCGGTCCTTGAAATTGAAACCAAAATCGATTACTTATGGTCAGGTCGGTTGTCGAGTCTTAAATGGTTTCGATTCATTTTGAGACCAATAAGCCCACATTCAAGCCATGGACCATGGGCCATGGGCCTTATTATAATTTTTTGCTAATGGACTAGTTACATTTGTAGTCTCTTCTCCATCTTCCCAGTTTGTAGCTATTATATATAAAACTAGAACTTAAAAAAAAAGATTTTAAACTATAAGAGATTGTAGAGACTTCTACCATAAGGAGCAAAGAATGGGTTTCATTTCTCAGTCCCATATTAGAAAACTAGGTAAGGAAAAAAGAAAATGGAAGGTTATAAACAAGGGAGAAGCATTGGGAGTGGGTTAACATTCCATTTGAGAATGGTTAATCAGTCCCTTTATTGGGCTCAATCAGTTAGTGGTCCAATTGAGCACATGTTGATCCAACTGGGCTGAAAGAGACCAATCGATAAGTTGAATCTTCTTTATAACCTAAAGATGACACTGGACCGTTTAGTTAGTGATTGGTATTTCTTCGATTTTATCAAGTGCTCTGGATCTGACTGGGGCTGGGAGAGTCATAATGTACGTGGTTTCATTCCCACTTTGCTTTCTTGATTCAAACCCGTGATAACTAGGTTACATTGGAGTAATCACCAAGTTTTGCCTTTTTCAAAATTCACATATGGATTTATTTTAAATTTGCTGATCGTTTGTATTAAGAAGGTTATTGGGCTGGGCCTCATGGTTTGTCTTTTATTTTAGGAAATTCTCATTATGTTTGGTATGTCCTAAATTAAGAGAAGAATCTTTGTTTGAATTTTAAAATTAACCTATTAAATGGTGAAGTTTTCTCTATACTGCCAAAAAAAAAAAAGTCTTGCCTAAAACAAAAGAAAATACAAGAAATAGAAAAACTTGGTGCAATGGAGACACATAGACATAATTTTTTTTTTTTTTCTTTCTATTTCTTTTTATTTCTATTCTTTTCTTTTTTTTTTCTTCTCTTTTCTGTATTCTTTTTTCTTTTCTTATCTTGGTTATCAAACACAGCCTAAAGGAAAAAAAGAACTCTACTAAGAAGCATGGCCAATGCTGGTACTCCCATGAATCTATCTCTAACCCTTATATGGGGAAAAGAATGACAAACACAAGGAACGGACAAATATATGGTGATTGATGTTCTTTTGTTTGTTACTCGTTGGTCCCCAAGTAATTGGATTGGGCTTGGAACTGCATGGAATGGATCAGCTATCTGCATCCTCTTCTTCTTTTTTATGATATTAAAATTTGCAAGATCTACTAAGGTTCACGCTATCTTGATTCTATATTAGATTTTTTATAGATTATTCATTGGATTTACCCATGATAGTAAGACATTGTCCTTTATTAAATCAATCTTTGACTAGTCATGTTTTGTGCTTCCGTTGGTCAAACATGTGATAAAATTAAGTACCCTTGCATGCAAGCACCCATTCATCCACTGTCATATCACATGGCATTAGATTCTTGGAACTATTAATCGTCTAGAGAAACTGATTGGGTCGACCAATCTACGGTGATCCACGAGTAAGTACTGTTTTTTCTTATCAAAATAGGATCAACGGATACCCAGCCCAGTCTACCCAATTGAATTCAAAACCGATCTTCAATTTCAGAAGCTTGAGATTAAATGAAAGGCAAATGTTTACTTGCATAGCAGGGTTATGTGAGAAGAGACCTTCCTTCTTCTGTCAAGAGGAAGAGTGATATGACAAAATTGACCGTAACACCTCTCTTTTAAATTTGAAACTGCAAAATAATTATTAAAATCTTTTTTCTTTTTCTTTTTCTTTTTTTTTAACTCCAAAATTTGGTCATTCTCCAATCCAGAAAAAAATTGGTGTCTTGAGTTGTTTGATCCCCTTGTCTAGGTTTTAGCCCTCTTTTGTGGTTTTGTGTCTAGTTAGAACTTTGCCCTAGGTTAGCCTTTCTAGCCTGATGTTATATGTTATTTTTTTATACTTTTAATAAATTATCATTAAGAAAAGATGATCATTCCCTGACGAGGGTCCATAGGTCATGACCAGGATATCATCCCAAGAAAAAGATCAGATTGACCATTTAAAAATTATTTCAAATTCCTTAACAAGGGCCAAAGGCCATTAGGATGGCATCTCAAGGGGCGGCCAAAATGTCCATTTGATTACTATTCTAAATTCTAACTTTTGGTTTAAATAATTAGAATGGCGTTCCGTTGGCCCAACCCTAGAACCACAACTCATAATAAAACCATTAATTATTGCTAATAATTCCATGATTCAACTTGAAATCAAACTAATGTTCTGGTCAGATTGGTCAAACCATCGGTTCAATATATTAAATATGACATGGGAATTGTGGATTGCAAGCTAGGTGATTAACCCAGCCATCAATATGAGAAACTTATTAATTGATGGCATGTCCATATATGATATAGGTCAGTTAGTTTGGACTTTGCGTATGTCTAATATTAGACTCAAATTCAATCAAAATTCAATCAGCACCTTCTCCATGGACCAATTTTCATTTCCTTTTAATGGTTGAACCAACTAAACCATCTTCGGATGATGAGCAGACGGAAGCAGACCTCGACCCCATCAGCTTCTGTCATGATATGATAAAACGTGCAGAGAAGTGAAATCTGAAAAGAGGAGGAAGACGACAATGGTATATTTCTTTCTTTTCTGAGTAATCTCAGGATCCCTTGTATGTAATAACTTATAAGCCACGTCATTTATTTGGAGTGCTAGATGAGAATGGCGTATTTGCTTTTCCTTTTCTGTAGAAAAAAAAAAAAAAAAAAAAGTTCGCCGGACACATAAGTTGACTTATAAGGTGTTTTCATGGAGACAAAAACTAAAACATAGTTCCACGCATGACTGGCTCTGGCTGACTCGTTCCAATCTGATAGCCATAGCAAACAATTATATATTAAAGAGCGAGGCCTTCTGTATTGATTATTATGGAATATATTAAGGAAGAAACACAATTGAACGATTTCTCACATTACAAATACGTAATACTCCTTCAACCCAAGTAACGCAAACAAGCATCTCAGGGATCAAGAACAAGTGGAAGAAAATGGGTGACTCAGGTGAGAATGAGACTAAAGGGAAGATCATCATTTGCAAAGGTATCTCTCTCTCTCTCTCTCTCTCTCTCTCTCTCTCTCTCTCTCTCATCTTCCCAATGTCTCACAATTTTCTTAGTTTGATCGATCATATCTTGCTTCAAGAGACTAAAAGTTGTTCCTTTTTGTACCGTACGTGAAGCTGCTGTTGTATGGGGTCCAGGACAACCCTTTTCTATAGAAGAAGTGCAAGTCCATCCTCCCCAGAAAATGGAGGTCCGAATGAAGATCCTTTACACCTCCATTTGCCACACAGATCTCAGCGCTTGGAAAGGAGAGGTAATTAAGGATCTGGGATATGCAAAACCAAACACAGTATAGTTCTTACTATTTTCAATTATTACTAATAACTGGTTCTTTGTTTCGAATCCTAATCTTGAAATTGAAGAACGAGGCCCAACAAATGTATCCTCGAATACTCGGCCACGAAGCTGCAGGGTAACTACTATTTTATTCTCAGGAAATCAAAGGAAGAATTAACCAAAAAATTTGTGCTTATAATTAGAAGATGAATTGAAATACCTTATTTATCTATATGTGGCAGAATCGTTGAGAGTGTAGGAGAAGGAGTGACGGACATGAAAGAAGGTGACCACGTGGTTCCAATCTTCAATGGAGAATGTGGAGACTGTGCTTACTGTAAGTCGGAGAAAAGTAACCTCTGCGAGAAATTCCGGGTGAATCCGATGAAAGCCGTGATGGTTAACGACGGGAAGACCAGGTTCTCCACCCTTGACGGCCAACAACCCATTTACCATTTCCTCAATACCTCCACCTTTGCGGAGTACACCGTCGTCGACTCGGCCTGTGCGGTCAAGATAGATGCGGAGGCTCCTCTGAGGAAGATGAGCTTGCTCAGCTGTGGCGTTTCTACAGGTAGTAATTGCTTGACCCTACTATTATTAACCCACCCGAGTGATAGAGTTGGTGAGTTAATTGGGTGGGTGAAATTTGGAAGTACTTGTGCATGGCATGGCATGGCATGGCATGGAACATTCCGGTTTCCACTTTCCAAATTATTTCACATCAGGATTTAGGGGCATGGCATGATATGGTATATATATTAAGGTCACCCATAAGATCAAAATCCTCTGTTTTTCTTATCCCTGTTTTTTCTTGTTTTGCTATCTGCAAAACACGACACGTGAACAACAAAGGATCCAACGGTAAAGGTTGGGTGAGGATTATTACATCCGGTGCGTTGATCTTAAAGTTGTCTATGTGTCGTGTTATGCAGGTAGCAAAACAAGAAAAAACAGAGATAAGAAAAATAGAGGATTATTTTCCCCCGCATATGGGTCCGAAGAATTTTTTTTTTTTTTTAAATAATTTATTTGGGTTCAAGGGATTGGAGCTGCTTGGAATACCGCAAACGTGCAAGCCGGATCAAGCGTGGCAATCTTTGGTTTGGGTGCTGTGGGGCTTGCTGTAAGTGCCGAAAGACAACCATGCATCTCTCTCTCACACATCTCTCTCTCTCTCTCTCTCTCTCTCTCTCTCTCTCTCTCTCTGTGTCTGTCTGTCTGTAGCAGACGATAAATAATTATGAGGGTTCTACTGGTGGGCAGGTAGCGGAAGGAGCACGGTTAAGAGGAGCTTCTCGAATCATAGGCATCGACATCAATCCTGACAAATTTATCAAAGGTGCTGCTGACAGTAATATGTGATTGACACTCTGTTGGCTTTGTCTGAAAAAAAAAACAAAAAAAGCTTCGTTTGGACAGTCGACTAGTTCCTCATTATAATTTAATGTATGGGTTTACTAATTGATGGATCTCCTGGACTGTATGTAGGTAAAACAGTAGGGATTACCCATTTTATTAACCCAAATGATCTCCAGAAAGAGGAGTACAAAGCTGTGCATGAGGTGAGTAATCCAATCCATATATATCTTACACAACTAGTATCTCTTCATTTCAGGTCCCAACCAACTACCAGCGTTACTATGGATTGGGTCCGGAATGGGTTCATATTGAATACCCAAAGATTTAACTTGTCAAAATAAATACCATTGACTAAACCCAATCTACTTTCCCTCATATATATATATATATATATATTTAAGTTCTTAGCGAAGCCAATTGACTTAGTTAGAGACACAAAGAATGATTCTCGTACAATGTTTGATCCACATTTGAATTCTACTTAATCTCTATCTTCTTTCAATTGGATTTTATTTTACTTGAGTTCAAGTAAAAGTCAAACACCATACAAGAATATACGAAACCTAATCCAATTTATCCTTCTCCCAATTCTGCACCTACTTGTTAGAGGCCAACACACAACCTTTTATTTTCCTAAATTCTCTTCTTTATCCTGCTGAAAATTAATATGAAAAGGTCAGAATAATGGATTATTAAACTAATAACTACTTCTCCACCTTCAACCCTAGCATTTACGCAAGCTAGCTCTGATAATAATTGATATTCTGCATTCAATGAATCTGTAATGCCGGCAACTACATGACTTATTTAGTTTGGTCATCTCAAAAGTGTATGGATTCCACAATTTTTTTTTTTTTTTTTAAATTTCAATTCTTACAGGTTTAGCTCTGAGAAACATACATTGAATATATGTTAATTGACTAAACAATGGGCATATCTTCTAAAAGGCTCCCGGTGATACGCAGATTATTCGAGAAATGACTGAAGGAGGCGTTGATTACAGCTTCGAGTGCTCAGGAAACTTGGAAGTTCTTCGGGTGGCTTTCTTGTCCACTCATGATGTGCGTTAATTTTTTTCCTTTTTTGTTTTTTTTTTTATCTAAGTTTCACTGGCTTTCCTTTATACAAAAAGTTTATTCAAACGGTAATTTAGGAAATAATTTCGTTAATATATACATATAATTTTGCCATATGGAATAATGATGTGGCAAATATGATCATTGGGTTTCTAGAGAGTAATTTGAATAGAGCATGTGTCAAATTTCAACCACAAATTCAGTCGTTTACTCCTTGTCTAATATCACACCTTCTCATATATGTGTTCATGCATGTCTATGTTTACCTGATCAAATTTTAACCTCAAAATCAATAATTTACCCTCTCATCTAGTATCATACCTTACGGTAGACTGTTAGAATTGAATTAGATTACAATTTATTAGCCTCATAGGTTAGCCCATACAACATTTTGCAGGGATGGGGATTGACTGTAATCTTGGGAATCCATCCATCACCAAGAATGCTTCCTCTTCATCCCATGGAACTCTTCGATGGTAGGAGAATCGTGGGGTCTGTGTTTGGAGACTTCAAAGGGAAGACCCAATTGCCTCATTTAGCCTTGGAATGCATGCATGGGGTCAGTATCTCAACTTATTTTCTCTGCCTCTTTCCTTTCTCCTACACTTGTATTGATGTCATCATTTTATTCTCTTCATTCGTTCTAACATTTCTATGTTGTTTGGTCGAGGGGTTGATTTCAGTTTGTGAATCTTGATGGGTTTATCACAAACGAGCTTTCCTTTACTGACATCAATGAAGCATTTCAACTTCTCGCCAATGGGAAAGCATTGAGATGCCTTCTCCATCTCTGAGGTTACTTTTATATGGTTAATTTCTATCTATTTTACTAGGTACTTCCTTCCTCTAGTGACTACAGAGGTATTATGCCTAACCAATATTTGCCATGTTTAGTATCGCACATTACCATATTGCAAAGAAAATATCACTCAGATGCATTCTCTCTTTCTTACTGACACTCTTTTCCTGACCCCTAACAATATGAATTCCTTCGTAACCCCATTGGTTTGAAGTGAAAAAATGCCATTACATAAAAGCACCGTAAGCCTTTGTGAGGTTACATAAGCCCATTAAATTATAGACCAACCCCAAATCCATCAATGGCCCAACAACATGATTTGAAGCTTGGGCTTAAGCTTGGCCATGTTACACCCACGGCCCATACACAATATTCGGGAGATCCTTTGCCCGAACCCTTACGTGTTTCCGTAGGTCTTACTGTAACGGGTTTGTCTGGAAATATACGTACCCATATTTTTCCACCACGATGCACATATCGTGTCACCCTACTTCTATTTGTCTAGATGTGATCCACGCGGGTTCGCCAGAAAATAACCCTGGTCCAGGCTTCGAAAAGATGCTGGACAGTACGATTTTAGTCTCAAGTTGGCGTGGTCCAAATTGCAGATAGTGTCCATCAACTGGGAGGATGAACAATTGAGCAAAGTCGATCCCTACCAAAATTAAGAGCACAAGAAGCAATGCGACGAAGTAATAATAGACTGATAGGGTGAATGGCGTAGGGTCCGGGGCCACCAACTCGTTTCCGTGGTGCCTTCTTTGAAACTTTTCAGTTTTCAGGGAGACAAATGGGATCAAATGCTGTACGATGGAATTACTATAAATTAATAATCATCACATAATACGTATCAGACAACAGTAATAATCCAATGATTTTTTTTTTCTTTTTTAATGGTGGAATAATCCAATGGTTGATGGACAAATGATTTGCACGACGCCCGTGCAAATGAATCTGCACACCAAGACGCATGAATGGTGGAATTCTCAATCCCCCCCAAATTACGGTTTCTATCATTCACATCTACCTTTGGTCACAATTTGCATATGGATGTCATAATGAACCATTGTCCATGATTGATTTATGTGTCCTTCTCAATCTTTTATTTTATTCAACTCGATTTCGTGTAAAGGTTTGAAAGTGTTTTTTTTTTTTTTTTTTTTTTTTTTT
>NC_056567.1:12135478-12159621 GCF_013358625.1 Macadamia integrifolia
TTTTTTTTTTTTTTTTTTTTTGATTGAATAGGAACAAGAAGGGATCGTCTAAATAGGAATAGGTAGGCAAATTCAATCAATCAATCAATTTGATACATAAAACACATGATATATGCATAGAAAGTTCAATGATAAGGCCATATTAATTGCTAATGACAAATTTTTAGCAGAGTCAATCTATCCATGTAACACCTTAGCCAATGCTTGACCAAGGTAAGCCTAAGTCCATTGAAGACATGTTATATATTATGGAATGTCACTAGGCAAGTGATTTCCCCTTAATTTACATCTTACATTCGGCCACACAAATTAAAAGCCATCATTGAACCACCATGCACGACCCGCATGTCAACCATATGCCATATTTGAACAAATAAATAACTGTGATAATATTGTTCATTACTCGTCTACAACCCTCAGCACACAATGCACAAAAAAACGGTGAAAGGTTGTGTATAGTACCATTTTGTGTGGTTTTCTTTTTCTAACATTCTTTTCTCCTCGACATGTGGTTCTTTTGTATAGGAAATGTATTGTGCCTCCTCTTGTGCTTCCATTAACTTCACTTGAAAAATTCAAATAAATCCCTTACCACTGCCCTCCCTTTCCACTAACAAACCCCACCACGCCCCCCCCCAAAAAAATAAAAAAAAATGATGGCAATGTGCTATGTCATTAAACATACTCAAAAAACGATCAGCATAAATAAACTAGTTGGAATGTGGATAGTCATTTAGATGGTAAGCACTAGCAATAAACCGGAAGCTCACGAGAGAAGAAAGGACATTTAGGAATCGCGACTTGAAAAGGAGCTCAGTCGATCGGAACGACCGCTCTACTTTGGCTGGAGTCCACCGGCCGGTTGGCAACCATTTTTAATTAATTTCATACTCCACATTGACGTGAGTCTTTTGGTCATCAAAAGTCCAGGCTCCAGATCCATTTTGCTTATCTAAACCATGGGCCATTCGCTGTTTTTTTTTTTATGGGTTGCAATAGTAAATGGGCCTTGTCTTGTTTAATGTTGTTACCCTGGCATACCTGTGAGAGAGAGAGAGAGAGAGAGAGGGAGGAAATAGTAGGATGGCATGGCATGGCAATATAGCATATTGGCATGTGCAGATTCTGAGTGTGCCTGGTTGGAATGGTGCAGGCTTCATGTGGAAAGTACGACGGGATCCACATTCTCCAATGTTCATTGTCATAAGTCATGACTCATGAGGGACATTCCAATATCTATATAGGATGCCATCCGGCTCGCTCAGCCTCGGCTTCATCCTCCATCTCCAAGCCACCTTCATTCCTTGTTACGTAATCAAATTCACTAAATTAAATAGTATTGAAGGAAAATGATTCCTATAATCTGGCTTTGTTTCACCCCTATTTAAAACCCTTATTATCACCTCCTCCATATGATTTCTCCAAATGATTTTTGATGAATATGATCACTTCTGGAATTAGCAAAGTAATGTATGCCTAAGCAGCATGGTTTCAAGTATCAGTCTTGTATCAGCCATATCAGATCAATATCGGCTGAGATCGATCCCTGATCCGAATCATTTATCCGTATTGTTTAACAGGTAAAATAGTAAAACAAAAATTAGTATTTTTTAAAAAACAAGGGCAAAATTGACCGATACCCACCCAGATCAGTAGATTCCAATACCGATACTATCCCCTAAATCCATGCTAAGCAGTTCAAATCTGTCTAAAGTAATGTATGCCTAAGCAGTCCTAACTAAAATTTAGAATTTTGTTAAGTAAAATAGAAAACATTTTCCCCTTAATCATAGTTGGAAAATCAGGTTTTTGGACTCAATTCATCTTTTTCAAAATTTATTGAGTCCGGCAAGTCAAATTTGGTCAGTGCGAGACAAGTTTTTTCTTTTTTAATGTCTTTTTTATTCTCCTTCCCTAAGTGAGGAGAGATTGAGACTATGATTGCTTCATAGTGAGAAAAACTAAAAGAAAAAAGGGGCTAATATTTAAGACAACAAACAATCGTCTAGGGTTTTATTTAGTTGCAAATCAAACTTATAGTCTATGAATAATATATGGCCTAATAAAAAATTATTTAAAAAAAAAAAAGGACTTAATGAGTTCATATGACTTGGACAAAAAACACTAAGCCAATAAAAACTCAAACCTCGTCTTGCGATTTCTTAAACTTGGGCAAATCTTTATCATGATTCTTGACTAGGTTATATGTTCTTTGATTCATTTGACTCAACTCAGGTGATTCGTCCAAGTCAAACATATTTTTCTAACTATGCTTGGAACCTTCCTCTTATTTGGAAAAATAAAAAAGATTTCTTTCCTTTTTTGTTTTTTCTTTGGTAAAGAAAAAAGTTTCTTTATTTGGTTTGATATTAGTTGAGACTGTAGTGATTATTCTCTGTAGTAAGTGTGGCGGTGTGGTGAGCGTTGGATGGATGAGAGTATCCAAGCACGTGCCCTGAGGTTCTCTCAACCATCCGATGCTCACTGCATCACTACACTCACTGCACAGGATTTTTTGTGTTGAGACTGATCCTAATTTTGACCAATCCAATACCGATCCACCGCAAAGTTATAAGGTTAAAATGGTCTAACAAATCAACATTAAAAAAAATAAATAAATAAATAAATGGAGGTAAGTGTTTTGGTTGGATTATCTCCTAATGCCTTCATATAGTTGAGAGTAGGGGTGCAACAGTGCTAGGTTGGGCTGGGGTGGGCTTCTTAAAACCCTAGCCCAACCATGAATCCTCTTAAGTAGGCCCAAATTTGTCCTTACCCTAACTCAAGGCCGCAAAACTTCAACCCAGACCCAACCCTTCAGGTTTCAGCCCAACCCTTACCCACCCTGATTGGCCTTGATTTTTTAGGGTCGGGCCAGGGTGACCCTGATTGACCCTAACCCTGGTTTGCCATCAAGGCCGGGATGACCTTTGATGAGGCAAAATTTGACCATCTACTCATGTTCAGCGTTGGGCAGTAGGAGCCGCGCTCTCACCTCAGCCCTCCTGGGGTCGATCTCTCACCTTAGAGTAATCCCCCAGATGGCCACAGCTGGGCCGGTACTGTAACATGTTACAACACACAACCAACAAAACGTGGGGGATCGGTCCGGGTTTCCAGGAACCACAATCTGTGATGATCGCACGCAGGAGTCCTACCACCCCCAAAACTCGGAACATCTCTCACTCCATGAGTCCAGGGCACTCACGAAAGAAGGGAATATCCATAGGATCTTCCCTGAAATTGGGCATATTCACAGGATCAAGCGTAAGTGGACTATTGGTCAAAATTGGACTCTCCTTGACCAATGCTCTTGATTCACTGCCTATAAATAGCAAGGTAAACCCAAAAAAAAATGATGGATCATTTTTTCTGTGATAAACTCTCTTGAGTAATTAGCGTAGAGAAAATCTAACTTAAGCATCGGAGAATCCCCCGTCAGGTCAACCCGGCTCTCCTTTGTCTACTCTTCTATGCAGGTGTAGCGTGGAGTACCCAGTCTTGCAAGGAAGATCATCCGGTCAATTTTTACCGCATCAAGGGCTGGGTATACCTTTTTTTTTTTTTTTTTTTTTAAAAAAAAACAAGAGAGATTGATGAGAAGATATATTAGGGGTTTTGATGTGTCAATGACTCAATGTCAAACAATATCCAAAATTAGGTTAATATCAAAGTTAACATCAGGGCCACAATCATAGTCAACATCAGGGGCAAAAATCAGGGCCAGGTCAAGCCAAAAGTCAAGGTAAAAAAATCACGGCAAACTCAACGAGCCAAAGACATCAACCCTGACCCTGACTCTGACTCAGAGTCACAAACTTCAGGATCAGGCCGACCCTTAGGGCCGAAATTTTTGAATCAATACTTGTTCATGATCAAAATAGGCCAAGGCAAATTCGGACAATAAAGGCCAAACTTGCACCCATAGTTGAGAGCTCTCTCCACATAGTGTTCAAGGTTTTAAAATACGGAACCGAATTATGGAATCCATAGTAGAATGTGAGAAACCCAATGAAGTTAGGCCCGAGGCTAGGACTTTGTAAAGGTTCCCATCTCCTAACCTCAACACGAGTCCCGCTTTGCTTTAGATTTTGGGGATTTAAAAGTAAAGAGGATGGATGCACGGCGAAATAGCGGCCACAAGAGCCGTCAAAGGGAAGTGAGGATTTGAGGAAATGAATGAGCCAAAGGTCGAGAGAAAAGAGAGACTCAGCTTTGACCGATCTCTCGTTTTGTAGTAGCGACAGTCATGATTCGGTTTCAATGTTTAAATAATCGGATGGAACCGATTGGCTCATTACCACCCCGCACCACCTTCCTTTTTTCTGTATCATTCTTTTCCTCTCAACCCATAACTTAATCAATTAATATCTCCTCCCCCTTTCTCTGTATCATCCTTTCCTCTCAACCCATCAACCCATTACCTAATCAATTACCATCAGACGAATAATGTTACAGTAAATTTATTTTCTTTTTAGTTTTTAATTCTTCTCTGATTTTTTCCTCTAAGGCCACCTGCAGGTTCAAAGAGAGAGGGAGGTGGGTGATATTATCTTCTTAGGCCTCACAAATCCCATAACGTGCCTTAACAATAGCACATACCTACAACCATGCTATTAAGATTACCACAACATAAAATATTACTAGACAGAGAAGGAGAAGGTTGAATACAGCGAAGTAGATAAAAGCAGACCCAACAAAACTATAGAAATTGCTGATAAAAGAGAAAGGGGAGTGAGGGAATGAGGAATTAGGAAAAAAAATTCTCAGTAGTAATTTTCCATTAGAGTGTTTGTACTATTTTTGTGGGTTTCAATTGCAGCTGAACGTCCCGAAAAATAATCCTCTGTTTTTCTCATCCCTGTTTTTCCTTGTTTTGCTACATGTAGAACACGACACGTGGACAACTTTAAGACCAACGCACCGGATGTAATAATCCTCACCCAACCTTGACCGTTAGATCCTCTGTTGTCCACGTGTTGTGTTCTGCAAGTAACAAAACAAGGAAAAACAGGGATGAAAACTGAGGATTTTGATCCGTCCCGCCCCGGCCCCACCCCGGCCCCCGCCCCCTCCCCTCCCCTCCCCTCCCCTCCCCTCCTTATTTATAAATTTTGGGTGAGTGGTAGTAACGCTTAAGCGCTGCCAACTTCTGAATAGCAAAATTAATCTTAACCATTGATCTACTTGTAGTTAAATCTTAGTCATCCACTACTTTCAAGGCATCAACTGGTTACTCACTGTCCCGGTGAAGGCTCACAAGCAGTCTGCATCTTCTCTCTCTCTCACCTTGACCTAGTTTTCATCCCAACCCTCTCCTCCCCTCCCCTCCCCTCCGCTGTGAACCCGCGGCATCCCCACCTCACCATATCCTCCCTCCCTCCCTCTCTCTCCCTCCAGAATCACACCTCACGATGCATAGACCTTGGCCACCGCTGCAAACACCGCCCTCTCCTACCATTCACAATTTGCCCCGGCTCCCTATCGCTTTGTGAGATTTTTTTATAAATCAGTGCGCATAATGGCGTCTACGGCTCAAATTCATGTCCTAGGTGCAAGGGCTAAGGTCTCACATTTTGCAGTCCAGTCGTTAATGATTTAGATTCTCTCTCTCTCTCTCTCTCTCTCTCTCTCTCTCTCTCTCTCTCTAAATTCGATTAATGGATCCACTGAGCAGGATGTGCTTGCTGTTACAAGATGCCACTCCCAAGATGAAAAATTTAGAAAGATGAAGTTTCAGAGATGAAGAAAAACAACTAAGACAAACCCTTTTTTCTCAAGATGTAAACTTCAATATGAAATTACTAATTATATCAATAGAAACTGAATAAAAACAAGCTTCAACACAAAGGAATTCCAAGGGACCCTGTTTTGGAAGAAGATGGCAATTGATTTCTAAACCTGAATACCATGGGCGGCGAGAAACCGAAGCTCAAACAAGGATAGAGAGAGGAAAAACAACAGTAAAAAACATTAGAAAAGAAAATTACAAATAGAAAAAAAAATTTCATGCTGCAAAGGAGAAATAGGTATCTCAACATGAGAGAGATTGGTTAATGCAAGGCCAATGTCATGGTGGAACTTAGTTGATCGATGCAATGAAGATTGCGTGGGAGAGCCGGTAGCAAGTTAAATGCTTTTTACATTCAACGATTGAGATTTAACATTATTAACTTGATTATCCACTTATAGGTTTTCCTTTATAAAATTACCCACCAAAAATTTCAGTTAACAAGAATACCTAAAATTAGGTTTTCCTTTACAAAATTATCCACTTAAAGTTTAAGTTAACAAAAATATCTAAAATTGAGTTTGGGTTTACAAAACTACCCACTCAAAGTTTCAATAATAAAAAAATACATGATTATATGTGGAAGATGAAAACTCACTATTTTGGGTAGTTTTGTAAATCCAAATCTAATTTTAGGTATTTTTGTTAACTGAAACTTTGGGTGGATAGTTTTGTAAACTCAAACCCAATTTTGAGTATTTTGTTAATTAAAACTTTTTGTGGGTAATTTTGTAAAGAAAAACCCAAAATGGATAATCATGTGATTTTCCCTAAGTTTTTGGCTTCTATGTGATTAAAACCCTTCGCCTTTTTATTCTTGACTTGCTTTTCTTCTGCTTCTCTTCCTTTCCAGAGTCACCAGTAATGATTTTCTTGTTGTTGAGGAATCTGAGGAGGCGTGGCTTTGAAAAGTCATGGTGATGGAAATACAAAGTACCAGTTTAGAGTAATATAAGAACAACAACAGCAACAAAAGGAGCCTGCCTCAGAGTTGATGAGATATCCTCTGGGTTTAATTGATTGTGGCTCTTTCTGACATTTCTCTGTGTTTGGGTTCTGGGCTTTGAAGGTTGCGCCGGTGGCTTTGTCTTTGTCTGGTTTTTATTCTATATTGGCCTGCTTCTATTTTGCTTATTTCTACTTTCATCCATGTCTCAACAGAAACAATTCCAGATGGTGGGAGGAAACAGTTCTGGGCAGTTTGTGGATACAACGTATACCAAGATCTTTGTGGGAGGGTTGGCCTGGGAGACGCATAGAGAAACGATGAAGCGTTATTTTGAACAGTTCGGGGAGATCCAAGAAGCAGTGGTGATCACTGAGAGGAACACCGGACAATCAAAGGGATACGGCTTTGTAAGCATTACTCTCAATAATCAGATTGCCTTCCTGCTTCTTTGGTCTCTGTTTTAGGAGAGGGCTTAAGAGTTTTGGATTTCTCAGGTCACGTTTAAGGACCTAGATGCCGCAATGAGGGCTTGTCAGGATCCATCGCCTATCATTGATGGAAGGAGGGCTAACTGCAACCTTGCATCACTTGGTGCAAATCGCAATCGACCACCAACTATTCAACATGGTTTGTATATATCCATTCCTTCCGGATTTTCCTCTCTTTCTCTTCTTCTTGAAAGCCAACATAGTGATACCCATCTGCTTAATCTTCATAACTAGATGACAAATTTCTCTCAATCGCACTAAGCAAACCATAATGAGCCATGAACCAGTTGATATTACTGATTTGATTCTGAAAGTTTGCTCCTTTTCATCTTTTGGGTTCTTTTCTGGGACGATGGGGGGTTTGGAAATTGTGTTCATTTAGATCCTCCAAATGTTGATAATGAGGCGTTACAGCTCTTTCTTTCTTTCTTTGTCTGCACATTCATCAAAACTGTCTTTTTTATTAGACTGTGCGTCAACCTCAACGTGCAAGCATCTTCTTCTAATTGCAGCATAAACTATCAACCGTAATTAATAAAAAGTTACTGGTTTTTCTCTCAGGTATGGCTGGGAAGTTCAGACCAGCACCCGGATTGGTTGCTTCACCATCTTGTCATAGCTCCTCTTCCATGTATTTCCATCAACCCACAGCTCAATACGCATTTCCTTATTCTGCTTATGGGTGAGTAACAAAGACGTTATTTCCTTAACTCCCCACCCCCTCCCCCAGCCAAAAAAAGGGGAAAGGAAATTTAAGGAGATCTAAGTTTTTGGATTTCATCCTTTCCTTCTTCATCGTTCAGGTACTCTGGGTGTTCACAAGAAACTATGTATCCCGTGGTTAGTAATCTTGCCCTACCCTTACATGAAAACCCTTGAAGCTAATTTCATAAATAAATTTAGAGGCCTTCCCAATAAGTAATCCCACCTGCAACTGGAATGCTGCTGAACAGAAATTGTTTTATGGTTGTGCAGAACTATTACAGTGTGTATGGTGGGCAACAGTATTCACCTTACTACACCACAGCATCACCGGGGATTTTCCAGAATTTCTATCCGTTCTATGGCCAATACATACAGAGCATCCTAGAGCAGGGTTTTGGAGCTCATCGGTATCATCCTCCCCAAATGGTACAGTACCCATACGTCCCTCACCACTTGAATGGTTCTCCGGGGATCCTATCACTCCCTTCTACTTCACTTGCCTCAACAACTACTACCATAGGTCCGGCAACGACGAGTATGACTGGAACAGTGTCCAGTACATCGCAAGCCTCAGCAGCAGGGAATAACAATAGGGAACAGAATCCATCAGTTTAATTTGTGAGAGGGAAAAATGCCGTTTCATTCCTGTTCTTTTCAACCTGGGTGGAACATGGTCATCACTTCACTGTCATCAACATCATCCTTGATTGGTATTAGGAAAGTAGGAAAGTCCTCTAGTTGTCACTTGTTAGCATGGAAAATCTCTCTCTTTTTTTTTTTTCCTGGTAAGAATGCGCAGTAGACAAACACTAGATATGCAAGGACTAACTGGCCCTGGGGATTGGTTTTTTTTTTTTTATCTCCAGACCACATTTACCAATTACCAGTATTGGTTAAGTCTCTTACCCCGAAAAAAAAAATACTGGTGAAGGTAAGAAGGCAAGCTTGGCTATCTTATCCATTAAACTTGTAATTCTTTTCTTTATTCTTTTGTTATTGCCCTCTTGTTTGTTGTATGATGATCATCATCATTCATGATAAAATATTTAAAGAATGCAGGGTTAGTTAGGGAAGGCATGTGGTGCCTTTTAAGTCTCATCTATCTTTTTCAGCTAAATCTGTTCTGTTTTTCTTTCTTCTATACCTTTCCATCTTTCCTCCCACCCTCCTTTCATATTATGACCTTTTTGAAGTATGTCCGGAATCCAAGGGACGACTTAGAAGCAGAATCCAATAAGGGTTTCCTGTTGGATCAGTGGCTTCACACACACACAAATGTCTAGAAATAGGGCGGATAAAGAAGAGGTAGCTTGAGACTATAATACTGCGGCGTCTGTGGAGGGTGGTGAGTTCAAATAATGGACGCACTAGAATCTCTACAAGACTACTTGTTCTAGTCTGTGGGATATACAGAAACCCTCAATGGTTTCTCATCAGTCAGTCCCATAAAACCACTGTGCATCGTGTGAATTCATGATCGCACCTTCAATAGTGGTTCCTCATGAAAAAACCATGAGGAAATATCCATCCAGTGTTCGCCAGAAATTGGTAGTAGGTTGCCTACCTTTGAGCCCACAACACGCCGTAAGGAAATAGCCACTTCCAACGGATCTTTCCAGCTAGAAAACATCTGGAGCCCTAAAGAGCATGAAAGATCGCATACACCGTCCGGATCTTCTTCTTCTTCTTTTTTTTCCTTTTTTTCACTTTACCTGGGGGGAGTGGTATGGTTTCAAAACAAAATACCAGCCTAAATTGTTAAATAAGAAAAGTTGCGTTGGGGGTTATTACCCTGTACATTGCAAAACTAATCCAAAACTAAAATCTGGTCAGTAAATTGTTCGGAATTTCAGATTGTGGATCCTGTTACCAAAGGCCGCTACAACATATAAACAACCCCCCCCCCCACCCCCAAAACCCAACACAACACCCTAGGAGGTTTAGAGAAACCAAATTCACCACAATGGTGATTGGGGTCGCGATGAAGTTAATGGCCAAGATCAAATATCTAAAAACACACTATGCAGATTACCCAATGGACATAAAAAGCTCCCTTTTATAATCATAAATGAGTCACTCACTAGGACCGATCAGTCAATTGTAGGCTCTCAATACCACAAATACTGGATCTCATAGGGTGATGGTAATTCCATTTTTGCTTCTCTATTGCAGTAGTAGAAATTAAGTTCATGGCACATCCAATGTAAGCATGAATTTCTAGGCTAAAACAACTTTGTTAGACCATTCATAACACATATCAGACACCTTCCCTTGTCTCAAAGTGCAGCCTTCTTTAAGTTAGAAACATCAGGAGAGTACTTGTTTTTAGGGACATCCCTACAGTTCACCTTAATATGCAGCAATAAACTCTTTCAAAGCCTCGAAGTTCCACCCAACCCTACATGCTAAAAAGAGCAATACATAACCCCATAGATAACAACCACCCAGGCTAGGATGCAAGGAACAAAACTATAAATTAAATAGCCTGACCAGAGTGTTGGTGTATATGTATGTATATATTTATATATATGTATAGCAACGATATTCATCTGGAGAGTCATGCAATGATTCAATGCATGGGTGGACGAGGAGCGCGTGGCCGAACTGGGGTCTTTGATGGGCTTACCCTGCATCCAAATTATTTAAGCAACTAAGAACCCCCAAGATACCTGACTACAAAGGTTACACCACAGGATGTTGAAAGTTCATGAAACATACCTTATTGGCAAGGATCCCAACACCACCCCGCTGCAATTAAGAGCAGCAATTGCACTTTCCGCCTATAAGAAGGCAATAAAAATAGTGAACAGAAATCTAAAGATTGAGCTCAAAACATCAAAGCAGGAGGGGAAAAAACAAAAACAAAACAAAAAGAACACACACACACACACGGAAAACCATGGGATATTTTTCATGATTATGACCAACAGTATCAAATTAATGAACAGAGCATGTGGTGAAGGGGGCAAAAATAACAAAACTGACAAGCATAAAGCAGTCGACAAAATAAGAAATAATAAAGTAATGCTCAGAGGTTAATAAGGCAATGAAAGAAACCTTGGGGAGCAAATAATGTTAAAACAAACAAACAAACAAAGATCGCGATCAAGAAGATAGGAGAACTTTAGTATCCAAGAGATTAAAAAATTGGTTCTGAATACTCTGGCAGCAGGGGCTATAGAGTATAGATAAGTTGACTGGCATTCAAAGGATGAGATCCCATGGTAATGCAACCAGCCAATCCTAGATTCCAGTCGAGGAATCAGAAACAGATCAGATGCTCCACAGACCCATATATAAACTATTTCCTGATAAAACAAGGTCGAAAAAGGCTTGCTGACTTCCTAGTTTTAGTAGCCTGCATTGGGAAAAGAAAGAGAGAAGAAATAGGGGGCCGTTATGGGACTGCGAACAGTACCCATGAATAGTAACTGATGAAAAGGAAGAGAGCGAAAAGAGAGCCTTCTTGGTTACACAATTCAAATCCAAATTATGTATTCTATTCCATTAATCATCATCATTGGGGGGAGGGGGGTATATATTTATAAGAAAACAAGAGTTCTAAATCTGAAACTCTTAGGTAGCTAGGCTAACTTAACTAACAAAGACTCCAAATACTTAAGTAATAAGAATAGTTGAAGCCTAAGTATTCCAGATAACTTGAGCCCCACCCAACTAAAAATTGGACTTATTTAATAACAAAACTAAAGCCAACTACATTACCTTTTAGACCCCAATACTGATGAAATTTCTATTTTCATACACCTCGTTAAACCCCCACTTTGGGTGTAATACCCTAAAATCTGACTCAAAGGTATTTTTGTTTTTTGACCATTGTAGGGTCAGGGTGACTTAAAGTGGGGATACCAGACCATTGAGGGTGAATCAGTACTTGGTAAGTGCTAAAAATCATCCATTAGATGTAACTACAATTTTAGGGTTTTTACTAGGGGTGTCAATTCCAAGCCCACACCGGTAGGCCTGACCGAGCCTGACACGTTTATGGCCCGACCTGGACCTAATAAACGTGTCGAGCCTAAGTCCGGCCCATTCATAAATAGGTAGTACAAGGAGCAAGGGGTAAGCCCGATGGGCATCCCGACCGGTCCGGCCCGTTTACAAGCTTGACTGGGACCAACACGTTTAGCCCGATCGTTTATATAGGTTTTTTTTGGGAGGCCCAGAATAGGATATATATTGATATTTTTATCAATTATTGACTGTAATTAAATATAATATCTTTTTAAAATTGTTGATAATTTAATAAAATAAATTAAAGTATCTTATATCTAAGAAAAGTAAAGACCGTTCAAGGCCCGTTCAAGGCTTTATTGATACATTACCCCATTTAAGCCCTGATTATAGACCAATTAGCCCGATTAGGAGAAGCCCGATTAAAGCCCGGAACCTGACAGAGTCCGACACGACACCAATCAAGACCGACTCATTCCTTAAATAGGTAGGTCATGGACCGAGGGCATAGGCCCGTCCAAGACCAGCCCAGCCCAGCCCGATCGATTGACACCCCTAGTTTTTACCCTATAAATTACCATTTAAACCTTGATTTACCATTTTGCCACTGGACTATAATTTAACTTTTTTTTTTATTTTCTATTAATCTCAACCTTAATATTGAATTATTTAATTAAGAATTATATATATATACCACCTCACTAACCAAACAACCATAACTAATTAATTGTTGCTAATTAATAATTAACAAATGAAGGCTTTCCTAATAAAATCGTGGACCTTCCCTTTGAAATTTGGATAGCATCGAGCATAAAGTGAGGGAGATAAAGTAGGAAAAGAGAGAGAGTTGGAGATCGATTGTGAGTTGTGACTAGAATAGAGAAGAGAGAGAGTTGGAGATGAATCCGAAAATGGAGAGATAGGCTTGGAGATGAATTAGGGAGTGGAGAGATGGATAGCCTTGAGCATAAAGGGAGATAAAGTAGGAAAGGGAGAGATAGACTTGGAGATGAATTAAGGAGGGGAGAGAGAAGCCAAAATGTGGCTCTCTTGTCTCTCACCCTCTATTTAAAGGAAAAGCAAAAGGAAAAGAAAAAAAGGAGGTATCGTGGGGAAGAAAGAGGAAAAGGAAGACAAAGAAGAAAAGGTGAAAAGAAATCAAGGTTTTGACAATGTAAAATTTTTTAGCCTATGATTTAATTATTTTTTTATGTTCTACTTGGGGATAGACCATGATTTAAAGCTATGGAATTTTGGATTATGGGTTTGATGAGAGAGAAAATAAGATTTTGACATGTTAAAGAGTATTTTCTGGGTTGGACAGTATTCTGAGATTGTTCATATTATTGAACATAGCTAGGGATTGTTTTATGATCTGAAATAATTATTGGGTATACATGTGTTTATATGACCTAAAATTTCATTAAATTTGGAGTTAGTTTGATACACCAAAAAATTCATGTACTCGAATAAGTCAATGTCAGGGAAGTTTTCTGTACCCGAGAATGGGGGTAGGGACAGAGGAATATAGACTTCGAGTTTTTATCTGATTTTTTACCGTAACAAGTCTTTTACATTTCTGAAAAAGTTAGAAGTGATTTAAGTTTGGGAAAGTGGGTTAATGAGTTTTTCAAATTTTTTGGCCAAAATCTGTTACAATTTGAAGACCTTTTTTAGAGGGATTGATACCTAACCTAAGAAGGTTATTCTTATGTTAAATTCGTATGAGACTTCTATATATATATATATGTGTGTGTGTGTGTGTGTGTGTGTGTGTGTGTGTGTGTGTGTGTGTGTTTTGTTAGGTTTCAATAGGATCTAATTTCAACTTATTCGGAATTCCAGAGATTTTTTTTTTTTCTATATTAGTAGGCAGAGTAGGTTAACGCAGAAGTTTAACGAAATTGTTTAGGAAGAACAAGGATTATTCTATTTTGAACGATAAACGAAACCAATACTTGGAACGACATCAAGTTGAGTGGAACTTGTACCCTAACTTCCTTATGTTTATAGTATTATCCAAAAGAAAATTTTATAAAAACTAGATCTATTCTAAACCTTGGATTTCATAGTGTTTTGTCATTAAAAATTTGATTTTACAAACCTAATGTTATGTACATGAGAGAATGAGGAACGACTTTGAATTTTATTCCATGATTTGCATTATGTGTACGTAGCAGAATTTTCCAAATTGTACATTGATTACATAATGTTAGTTACTAATATTAAGTGCTAAGTTATGATTATGATTGCATGGAGTAATGTACTATGTGCATTACATGATTCTTATACCCCTTGAGTTTTTGTTTGTGCAAGTATTCTTTCAATTTTGATTTACATAATTTTACTATTTTCATGTATGAGATGCATTGTTTGTTGTGGTAATAATGCTTTACATTACCGGCTTTGATTGAGGGATGTGAGACCTGATCATTGTTTTGTTATTTATAGTTGTTTTGGTGATTTTAACAAAAATTGAAGCTGATTTCATGTTCACATAAAGACTTACCAGGGTGGAATGAGAGTATTGATCAAACTTGAATTTCGAATTTGTTTGTTATATGTATTTTCGTTCTTGGATGACTTTATTGTTGCGGTCTCGCCCTATCAACATTGGCATTATAATGTTGAGGTGAGGATTGGTTGTATGATCGTGATTTCAAATCTATTTAGTGTGGTGGTTCTACTTACTAAGTTTCTTCCTAGAGACTTACCCTCTTAACTTACAGATGACGTTGGTGAGGACTATTGTGGAGAGGATGCGAATGTTGAACCTATTTTTGATCAGCAGAACATTGCTTATGATTTCGAAGAAGACAATGATTTTTATCTTTAGATGATATAGACTTTGATTAAAGTTGGATGGCAGATAGATAATTGAACTTTAAATTTTAATATTATATTAGTTTCGTTAACTTTTGCTTGCACTTATGTTATGTGTGGATACTACTCCGGTTCATTATCGCCTAGAATTTCAAGATCTTGTGGACCGCTGATGTCCGAAAACCCTAGGCCAAGTTTGGGGTCGTCAAATTGGGCATTATGATTCAACCCATTACAAATAAAACCCAAAGAATTGATAGCCCATAGATAGTAAAATATGACCAATTTATGGACTAGGCCTGCATTACACGGTGTAAGTTATTTTCCGATGATGTAATTTGAGTGAGATAATAAGAACAAGTCTGAAATGTCTTACAAGGAAAAGGTTTTAAATAGAGAAATGCTAAAGACACTTCCTCACCACCTGACCTACCTAATATGTAAAGAAACTAGGGCAACAGTGTGGCAACTACAGGGTTTTGAAAGTTTTGCACTGATTCTGATTTCTGAATGAAGAGTAATTATCAGGTGGTAGAACAATAAAGCGCAGTCCCAACAGTACTGCTTCTAAAAGTAAAATAAAAAATTGAAAAAGGGGGGGGGGAATGAAGTGAAACGCCAAGAAATAGAGAGAGAGAGAGAGAGAGAGAAAGAGAGAACAATAAGCGTGAGGTTTCAGAAACAACTAGGCTACCCTCTGGATCCAGTGCACATCAGATTTTCTGACCCATCTCAATCATATACCCATAGATATAAATCTATAATAGACTAATTCCCTCGTATTTTCAGCCATCAAAGTCTTTTCAAAGTTTTGGCTTTTGAACATTTCCACAAGGCAAAACACATTTCCTGAAACTTGCAATGAGCATGGGTTGACATGGTATAGTCTATAGACAACAACAAACATGTGGTTTCAGCAACAACTAGGCTGCCTCATGGCAGATATGGGAGACGCTGAAGGAGGAGCCTCTTCCACAGCCAGAAAGGAGATCCACTACCCAAAATATTTATGGATTATTTCCCTTGACGTCACGTACACATTTGATTGATGATTCTACATGAAGTTTATTTATCATCTACAAGTTATAGCATGGTAAACTCAACCAGTGTTTTATGCTACCGGCCCCAAGCCTGGATGCAAGATAAGGGGTGGTGTGCATCAGGTCGGAAGCCGGCACTATAGAAACATGAGCCAAACCCTTTTGCATGGATCCAAGACCATTATATTCTCGGCCTTATGTTAAAGAGTGTCCACCCAAAAGAGGCGTCCCCCAGAAGCAACGTGTTGCACTATGACCTAGGTGTAATGAATGGTGATCAAGGGTTAGCTAGGGTGACCCCTATAATTGAAGCACCGCTTCAGCGGCCCGGTTGCGGTGACAAGTAGGCAAAGGTTCTAGCACCATGGAAGAGTGCGGTTATAAAACTTAGTCCAGAAACGTAGTATTAGATTAGCATCTTGGAGCATAGAAACTTTTAACGGGAAAGAGTTTAGAATTCACATATATAGAATGAGAAGAAGTAACATAGCTAGCTAGCATACAAAATACTAGATGAAGGGTAAAAAACTAAGGAATTAGATGACTTTAAACATCGGTATATTGGGGAAACAAATAATAGAAGTGTGGTGAAAATAAAAGTAGATAAGATTTAAAAATTATGTGGAAGTTACAAGAATCGGTGATAGGATAATATCCATCAAGCTTGTGTTAGAAAAAGAGGTAACCAATATAATTAGTGCCTACGCACTTCAAATAGGGTTGGATGAAAATATTAAGAAAATTTTTGAGAACGCATGGATAGATTAGTTTAAGGAATTGGTCAAGGATAAAAGATTATTATAGTGGGCATGTTGGAAGAGATAGCAAAATTATGAAAGAGTTCATGAAGAATATGGTTTTGAAGAGAGGAATGAGGGGACTTTAATTTTTATAATTTTTTGTGGTCTATGATTTATCAATAGTAAACACATATTCTGGAAAGAGAGAACACTAACTTTCGAAAGTGGAAAAAATAGTAGCCAAATAGATTTCTTTGTAACTAGAAGAACCGATAGATTATTATGTAAAGATTGCAAGGTAAGGTATACCAGGGAAGAGCTTAACCACGCAAGATAGCTTACTGGTCATGATATGTGTTTTAAAACGCTCAATTGTAAGAAATCTGATTATTTACCTTAGGATAATGGTGGAGTTTAAAAGGAGTAAAGTTGAAAACATTTACTAATAAATTAGTAAAACAAGGAAAATGGGACTTCAATGGAGACACTAATATGATGTTGAACGAGATGACTACTTATATTAAGAATGTTGCTAACAAAGTTCTAGGTGAATCTAAAGGAAAACGACATTCATCTAGGGAAACTTGGAGGTGGGATGATGAAGTTCAAGCAGCCATTACAATTTACAACAACATTTTTAAAAAGGCAAATAACCAAGGATGAAGAAAATTTAAAAGGTACAAATTTGCTAGAAATAAAGCTAAAAAATAGTAGAAAAGGCAAGGACTAAGAAATTTGAGCACAAAGGAAGGGAAAAAAGATATTGAAAACTAGCTAAAATGAGGAAAGGAACAGTACATATTGTAACCATTAGATGCATTAAAAGTGAAGAAGATAAAATATGAATAAATAATGAGGATATTAAAGAGAGATGGAAAAAACTACTTTAAATGACGGAAAAAGGTTGTGTATGCTGCTGGTATGCCCAGATCTGTGTCTATCTCTCTCCTCCTCCCCTTAAAAAGTCCCCTATGCCCCTCCCATTGGTTGAGCTGCTAGCTCCAGGAAATCTGGCGGCATACGTAACCTCCTCCCTTTAATGATTTACTAAATGAAAAAAATGCAATTAATAGTGTTTTAGAAGGTAGCAATAGCTATGAAGAAACCACAAACCTTAGATATATATATATATATATAAAATGTGGATGTATGAAGTAAAAGAAGCTCTAAAGAAGATGAAAATAGGTAAGGCAATAGGTCCAGATCGTATTCTAATAAAGGTGTGGACAAGCTTAACAACCTATGGAAAAACTTGGCTAACTAAGTTCTTTAATAAGATCATGAACACAAGAAAAATGGCAAATGAATGGAGGAGAAGCATTGTGGTTTCGACTTATAAAAATAAGGTGATATTCAAAGTTGAAATAACTATAAAGTAATAAAACTTATGATTCATACTATAAAATTATGAGAGAGAGAGAGAGAGAGAGTAATTGAAACCAGCCTGAGACAAGAATTAATATTATGGATAACCAGTTTGGTCTTTTCCCAAGAAGATCAACTACATAAGCTATTTATTTGCTTAAGATACTAATGGAAAGATTTAGAGAATGTAACAAGGGTCTCCATATGTTCTTTATTGACTTGGAAAAACTTGTGATAAGAGTCCCTACAGAGTTAATTTGGCAAGTATTAGAGAAGAGAAGTGTTTCAAGTAAATATGTAGGCATAGTTCAAGATATGTTGCACTATTGCAACATGTTGGTCATAGGTACGAAACTTAGAAACAGCCTCTCTTCCACTTCCTCACGATAGAAACTACTAGGGCAAAGGACCAGTTCAGTTTCGAGTGAGAGAACTAGCTCATCGGCCTTTGATTGACCAGAAACTTCTGAGGAGGTCAGTAACTCAAGGGCCTAGGAGGAGTAGGGACCCTGGTCAGAATCGATAAAGAAGAAGAGAGATCAGTACTCACGAGCAGCAACCAACAGGTAAGCCCAATCATCAAATTCAATTACAAATAATCAGTCCAGTGATGGACTTACATGCATCTATTTAAAAATTTGTAGACAAGAAACCAAACCTCTTCAGACTCTATAACTGAACTAGAGTTTGAATCAAACACGCCAACCCATCTCCTATGACTCTATCAAAGGGGGGGGGGGGAATTACATATAAAACAACTCCTAATTTATTCAGTATGAAAATGCATCAGCTCTCCCACTCTTAAAAGAACTCAATTCTCTCGAGTTAGGTCGCGAACCCAAGAAACAACAAAATCAGCCTTATCCCAACTTAATGGGGTCGGCTACATGGATCCTTCCAAAAGAAAATATGGAAATCAGATGTCAAAACAAAAAAGGAGAAATGAAAGTAAAAGGAAAGAGGCACAACCAAGGTTCAAAGTATCGGTATCGCATATCATATCGATACACATTGATATCAATACAATATGGACCAATCTTAAAACCTATCATATAGTAACCTTTTGACAGATACTGATATGATACACAATATGATACAAATCGATACCCACCGATACCGATACCGATACCGATACGATACGGCTGATACTTTAAACCCTGGGCACAGCCCAGAAAGTCAGGAAAATCTCAGCTAAATGGGGTCGGGAACATGGATCCTTGCCCTCTAATCGGCTCTATCAGAGGCCATACTTGGGACAAGACCAAGACTATGCATATCCTTCCTCACTACTTCTACGGTCAATTTAGGTCTGCCCTTAGCTCTTCTAGCTCCTTCTATTGGGATCCGATCAGTCCTTACTAGGGCATCCCTAGGCCTCCATTGGACATGGCCATACTACCTCAAACGACCTTCTCAAAGCTTGCCATTGATCTGGGCAACTCCCAAATCAGCCCTAATACATTCATTCCTTACTTTAACCTTCCTAGTTTTTCAACACATCCTTCTTAGCATCCTCATCTCTGCTACATATAGAGAACATACTTCTTAATTGTCCAACATTCTGCTCCATACATCATAGTCAGTTATACAAAAGTCCTATAGAATTTTCCTTTAAGCTTTAAAGGGATTCGTCGGTCAGACAATACTCCGGTCGCACTTCTCCACTTCATCCATCCCACTTTAATTCTCTATGAGACAACATCGTCTGTCACCTTCTTTATTTATGAGTGGGGAGGAGCGAGTGACCCACAACTAAAGGAGAAAATTGTAGCCATTGAGGCATATCTATCAACAAATGAGGCAACATCATAAGCATTCGCCCTTCTTGCTTAAACGTGGTGGTGTTTCATGCACCATCATATGGTATACAGGACAGAAATACTCCAAGTTATCATTAAAAAAATTGATTTTTCGACCTTACTACCCTTCATTCGTACCAATCTAGAGATACGATATTGGCCAAGAATCGGAATCAAACAAGGCCAATTCCAACCCCACAGATTCAGACCGATCTGATCCGATTCCTAAAACCATGGTACTGTTGTTGAATCCTCATCATATTGTATTATACCCTTCTATCAGAAGAGGGGAGCCTTCTCTAAGTCCGTTGGTGGAAGAAGTAAGACTAACTGAGTTAGCTTCAACCTCGTCATCATGACCATCGTTGAGGTCATCATCTAGATTACAAGGACAACCCTTAAAAACCTCCGCGTCATCATTTTCCAATATCTCATCAATTAAATTCAGAGGATGGGTCTTTTTGGGACACTTGTTGCCAAAGTGACCTTTCTCACCATAATTTGGCCCCATATTTTTCAGCCAACCATTACCTTTAGAGACCCCTGGCTTCTTTCCATCAACCTTATGAAGCTCAATCTTCCTTTCCTCATTCGTCGGTGTAGACCTATGAGCTGAAGAAGTCTTGAGCATATCCTTCAAATGGTTTACTCAAAGAGGCACAAGGGCCATCAGACAGGCCCCCTTTAGCTGTTTAAAACAGCCCATTCAATAGGCTATTTAAACAGCCCATGCTGGGCTTTTAAATCATTTGTTTCTTGGGATTTTAAATCACTTGTTCTAAGACTGTTTTGGGCCCATTATGGGTGGGTTAAAACAAGTTAAGCCACTTAAGCCCATTACAGGCCCACCTCTTTAAGTTTTAACTACAGCACAATAGGACACATGTTAGTGTCATAAAGGCTAAGTCATAGAAATTCTCTCATATTGTCTTTCCTTTTATTACTTTCTATTTCTTGTAATAGTTTTGGAATGCTATAAATAAAAGTGAGGTGGGAGAAGTTAGCCCACGAGTTTGACAAAGCCAAAAACTGCTCTTCTCAAGATGCTCTTGCTCCTATGATGAACTAGTAGCAGCAGAGGGTGGTGAAGCCTTTGAGGAGGTTGGTGGTGAAGCATAGCTTGGTCATGGTGGTGAAGCCAGATCTTTATCTCTCTTCTTCTACTTTCTTCTTTCTTTATTTTTTTCTCTCCTATTACCATTCTGTTAGTCAACTTCTAGCAAGGAAATTCCAGAACTGATCTCTAAAGTTTCCTCTTGTTTGATGACCTGTTATTACTGCTGTCCTAACCCAATTTCATTGCAGGTTACCGGTTCTGTTACTCCTATGATTCAGCAGATTAGTTTTTGTACAAATCTGTTGTTTTATCAGACCACAGTTATGGAGTTTTATCTAGTTTTCCCATCAGCTTTTCCCACTGTTATAGTCATTGTATGTTAATAGTATTCACTGTGTTGCATTTCTGTTGACAGTATTCTGTTACTTGCTAATTCAGGCTGTAACAAGTAACTTGCTAATTTGAGTAATCCAGCCCTTTGATGGACGCCATCTTTTAGTATGTTGTTCTCCAATGTTAGTGCTTATGTTCAAAATTTGATGTCCATCAGATTAACCGATTACAAGTTATGCCAGTTTCTTTATTACTTTGTAATTCTGTTAATGGCTAACCTTCTAATTCTATTGTGTGCCATTACAACAGATCCTACCGTTGGATCCTTTCGATTCTCAGAGGGACTTAGTACTACGGTTATCTTATTCAAATTTCGATTCATCTGAGAGATAGATTCTGTTTCATTTAAATTTTAAGATTCTGCCAGATTGTGTTTGTTCAGGATCATTGTGTTCTATTATTCATATCTTTCCTACCTAGAACACATCATTTGGGAGCAAAGCTTATGGCTAACAGTGATCCACAGGCTTCTAATCCATAGAACATGCAAGAATCCATAAATCAACTAACCGACTTGGTTAGGCAACTCACAAATCAAATGGCTCTTGTTGAGCAAAGGATTAACGACCCTACGGCTGAGTTTACTAGACCACCTAGAGCTAATTAGGAAACACAGTTACATTCCATGGCCACTAATGGCCAGCGAAGAGGACCTCAAAGAACCCTTACTCCTGTGCATACTTTGGAGGACCACAACCACGCTTATTTTGATGTGGGGCCGCCACATTGTCGAAACGATGACTCACATAAGGTGTACTTGGAGCTGATGAAGTACAACCGTAAGCACAATCCACAGGTATTCTATGATTGCCTTTCATGTTTAGATGATTACTTTGATATGTATGAAATTGACAAAGCCAACGAAGATGAAGTTTGCACGGACTAAATTAGTAGTCCGGCCCGAAAATGATGGAACAAATATGACAGAAGGCTACAGCAAAGGGGGGCAGCCCCTAGCACTTGGCTTCAGATGAAGGACGAATTGAAGGGTAAATATCTTCCACCACTTTCAAAGCACGCCTACATGACCAGCTCAACTCACTGCAGCAAGGAGCAAATCAGTAGTGGGTTATATGCAGCACTTTGACGAACTTGTATCATGTATAGGACTGAATGAAGATGATGATCAGATGCTGTCCCATTTTAAATTGGGACTGATACCACTATACCAGAGATCCAAAGGAGATCGGCATGATAGATATCTATGACCTTTAGGACTATTTCTAGAAGGCCCTGCGTGCAGAAGAGCTATTGAGAGTTTCCATGAGGAGATGGCCATCAAGTCGGGGAGAACAGGAAGACTACGGCAGTTACCAGACCCATGGGTTGACCAGCCCCCACCCCTACACCCTCTCATATTGACAACAAGGATAAAGCCCCCATGGCTAGTAGTAGCAAGACTCAGTGCTTTCATGGTCAAGAATATGGCCACATAGCCAAGTTTTAACCCCCCTGACATCAGCTTACGTTGTAATACTTGCAGTTCTTATCTATTATTTGAAAGGGTCCACTCATAGGGGTATGAAAAGCATTATTTACTTGGATGGGAACTAGGAATTTTATCCAAAGTAGTTTTAAGTTTTTTTCTCTCTTTTTTCTTTTGGGGTGGGGTGTTATCTAAGTAGTTATAGGTTATCTGCCAAATAAAAAAGATGAAAGATATCTAGTCATAGTGTGTCAAGAAAGAAATGAATAGTCTTAATAATGTCTATAAAAAGAAGGGTGGCCTATAAATGGTTTGACACAAGACAAAGTGATACAGATATGGCTGCCCTTACCTGGTTGGACCAACATGACCGGCTTTGGAAGGCAAGAACCAAGAAGAACCGGTCCAGCCTAGGGTTTTGGTCCAACAAGGGTTGGAAATAAAATTAGTAGTTACTTAGTATTTTATTTCATGCCTTTTATTTTCCAGATTTGAATGTAGGAGTTAGGATTTATTTCCTTTGCATTAGTTTCATTTTATGATTATTTCCTAGTTTAGACTAAATACTATGTTAGTAGAGTTTCTAATTTCATGTCTTTATTTTCTATATATTGGTTGTAGTTGATGGACATAGCGAATGAATTGAATGATGTGTTAATTATTTGGGTGAACTTTGTGGTTATGCTTGGTCGTGTAAATTTCCTCCCCTCCCTTTTGTGTGATTCTTCCCTTCTTCCCTAAGGCCCTCCATCAACTTGGTATCAGAGCCGAAGGATCTCATTCCTCCCCATCTCCTTTCTTCCCTTCCCCATTCTTTGTTTCAGTTTACAAAAACTGAGAACTAAAAAAAAAAAAAAATCCCATCATTTCCAACAGAAAAACCCCATCGCCCTCTTTCCCCTACTATGCAATCAATCCATCTCCCCCTTTCTAGGTTCTGCCAGTAGCGACAAGAAGAGGAAAAAAAAAGAGAGAGAGAACAAGAAGCAGCGCAGAAGCCAAAGAAAGAAACAGAAGAAGAAGAGAAGAGAGACACAGAAATCAGAAGAAGAAGTGCAGCAGGAAGGCAAGCAGAAAAGAGAAGAAAAAAAAAACAGCAGAGAGAGAAGACAATTAGAAGACGAGAAGAGAAAGAGAAGCAGAAAACAAGAAGAAGGAGAAGAGGAGGAAGAAGAAAAGTCAAGAATAGACTTGCCTGAACACATACCTGCAAGTCCCATCACTAGTAGGCCGACTCCCAACGGTGGCTCCAATCGCTGCCGCAAGTCCATGGGACTCCTCGCCCTGAAATCCCATTGATCTCCCTTGTTTCCAGCGCAGGTGTCACCAACTCCCTTGGTTCAATCAAGAGAGAACACTACTGGGATCCCTCTCCAAGTGGGAGACCTACTGTCTTGTGTCTGTCGGTAACCCAAACAGGCAAACACTCCCTAAGCCTTATTTTCTCTTTTACTTTTAAACTTCTGAAAATTACACTTTGCCCCTCTCTTTATCTGTTAATTCTTTCTTTATTCCCAGTTACACCCCTGCCCACACGTGATCTCCCATGAGGTTTAATTTGAACTTCAAAAAAATTACAGTTCTGCTATCCCCAC
>NC_056567.1:12159641-12164319 GCF_013358625.1 Macadamia integrifolia
CTATCCCCACCAAAAAAAAAAAAGGCGAGTTATTTACTATTCTGCCATTGTTCTTTAAGTGTTATTTTGTTAATCATCACCATGATAGCCAATTGTGAAGTTGTTCAACAGCTGAACTCTTATAAAGGAGAAACTAATATAAAAATTGATGCTCTCACTACCATTGTCACATCTCTTAAGACAATAGTGGAATCTATGCAAGTTTCTATGGGATCCATGCAAGTTTCTATTGATCGTTTGGTGGCAGCAGATAAAGGAAAGAGTCACATTCAATCTGAGGATTCTTCCAACACCACTCCACAGGATCCGTCAGTATCACTACCACCACTGCCACCACATCATACACCACCACCACCTCCTCCACCACCATATGGTACTGGTAGATATGATGATGGAGCAGAACGGGCAACAAGGTTGGATGTCCTTGATTTTTATGGAGACAACAATCCATAACTGTACCTTGCCTGGATTCACAGCTTGGAGACATTCTTCAGATGGTATGGGTTGACTGAGGCCCGAAAGATTATATTTGCAGAAGCCAAACTGAAAGGCACGACCCAAGTCTGGTGGATCAAGCAACAACAACAAAACCGAACCTGAAGCATTGGTTTAGTCACTACTTGGGCTGAAATGCATGAAGTCATGAGCCGAAAATTCTTGCCTTCTGATTACAAGCAACGCATGCATCTCAGGTTTGCACAGTTGAAACAGGAGAATTTGTCCGTTGAAGAATATGTTACGAGATTTTATTATTTGGTCACTCGTTCTGATTTTGAGTAGGATGAAGAAATATTAATAGCACAATTTCGCAATAATTTACACCCTCAACTTAGTGTTGCCCTTGCATCCAGTCGACTGCCTACTACGGAAGACGTCGTGCAAGTAGCGTATCAGGTTGAGGAAAGTCTGAAACGCTCATACAATCGGAGAAATTTTGCAGATACTTTTCCTCGAGGTACTAGTTCCATTCTGCAACAGCCTCCTACCCAAGAAAGGTCATCTAGCAAACCACAAGCTAGTGCTACATCTATGGCCTCTTCACGACCTAGTCGGCCGTATTCTCCACCTCGATATGTTTCTGAAATGTCATTTTCACGGCCTACTCGTCCATACTCACCCCCTCGGCGTGGTTCAGATAAACCTTCTGATTCTTCAAAATTTACAGTTTGATGCTACTCATGCAATGGATTCGGACATATCAGTGCTCAATGTCCCAGCCATTTGGTTGTTTTTATTGATAAGGATTCTCCTATACCATATATTCCCAAAGAGCAACTTGGTTCTGACACAGTTGATTTAAGAGAAGAGTGCGCGCTAGGTGAAGTCAATGACACTCTCAGTGATGAAGACCAACATCCTTTTTATGTCATTCGTCATGTGTTGACCACTCAGAAAGCCACTGATAATGAAGATTGGTGCCGCAGTAGTATTTTCCAGACTCGTGTGAAGTGCAATGACCAGTTGTTAACCTTGGTCATTGATGGAGGTAGTTGCACTAATGTTGTCTCTGAAGACGTTGTTCATAAGCTGGGATTGAAGACAGAGCCACATCCAAATCCCTACACGGTTGCTCCGGTGAACAACACTAATCTCAAAATCACAGATAAGTGTTTGGTCACATATTCTATTGGTGGATTTAAGGATACAATCCAATGTGACGTCCTCCCTCTGAAGGTGTGCCATATCCTTCTTGGTCGATCTTGGTTGTTTGACAAGAAAGTACAGCATTGTAGTTATGCCAATACCTATGCTTTCAAGCATACAAACAAGACTATGAAGTTTCATCCTGCCAAAGATCTCCCTAAAATTAAGCTCAAGAAGATGGTCAAAACATTCCTCATTCAACGTATTCCTTCAGACGGTCTCCTCGGTCCTTTCCCTAACTCAACGGAGTCAAGTTCTTTTCAAAGGAGGAGAGTTGATGCAGATATGGCTTCCCTTACCTAGTTGGACCAGCATGACCAGCTTTGGAAGCCAAGAGCCAAGAAGAACCGATCCAACCCAGGGTTTTGGTCCAATAAGGGTTGGAAATAAAATTAGTAGTTACTTAGTATTTTATTTCATGCCTTTTATTTTCCAAATTTGAATGTAGGAGTTAGGATTTATTTCCTTTGCATTAGTTTCCTTTTATGGTTATTTCCTAGTTTAGGCTAGATACTATGTTAGTAGAGTTTCTAAATTCATGTCTTTATTTTCTATATATTGGCTGTAGTCGATGGACATAGAGGATGAATTGAATGATGAGTTAATTATTTGGGTGAACTTTGTGGTTATGCTTGGTCATGTGAATTTCTTCCCCTCCCCTTGGTGTGATTCTTCCCTTCTTCCCTAAGGCCCTCCATCACAAAGTGATGCAGATAAAACACATAATTGAACTTATTTTAGTGGAAATAAGCCTTAGGATGGGTGGGCCTTGAGTCGAATAAGTTAGAAGGTAAGAACACAAGATTTCTTTCTTAGTTTGGTTTGGGTTGTTTTATTTCATTTTATTTGAAAACGTTAGATAGTTGTCTGATAGAATTCTTGGGAAAGATCCTCTTGAGAAAGTTATAAAGTTGATACGTAGCATCAAGACTCACTCCCAACTTTATTCCTCTTTTTTCCAGGACACAGAGAGAATCCACATAATCATGAGAGTTACAATGATTTTTGCCTTCTAATAAGGCAACAATGAGTACCCGGGTACTGTTCACAACAACAACAACAACAACCATAACTTTATCCCAACTATCCGGCATAGTTGTCACGGTGTCAAATCGATCCAAGGCGGTGGAGGGGTGGCTAATCGATTTGGCGATGAATGGCCCGTTATGGCATTACCATGGCGGTCAAATCGCCCATGTGTCATTTTATTTTCCCTATTTTCTAAAGTTATTTAGAATGCTATTTTTTTATTTCTCCTATTTTCTAAAGTTATTTAGCATGCTACAAGCCTACAATATATACCCTATAACATATAAAACCAACATTAAACATCATCAAATCATCAAAAATCAACATAGCCCTATCAAAATCACCCTACATTTTACAAAAAAATCGACCGTCTAGTGAATCAGGCGTGACCTGGCATCCATGGCGGTGCCATAGCGATGCCTATCAACCAATGGCTACCGCCATTTGTGAGTCACGTAAATCGTAGCATTGCCATGAACTTCTTTTTCCGTCAGGACCCCAAATCGCCGCCTAGGCGACGCCATGACAACTATGCTACCCGGGTATCGTTCACATGAACAGTAAATTCTGGTTTTGGGTTGGCTTGATGGGCCAACATTGGGGCTGGCTGGTCTGGTTTGATGGAACCAACAGCCCCCTTCTTCTGCAGGCTCGATCTACATCAGATACCCAATGACCTGGTCCTATTCAGTAGGTTGTCATTTTTGGTACCCAATCATAACCAGGACCACCTACTCAAGTCCTTTTTTGCTACCCAAATAGATATCTATAACTATAAGTTACCTGAATGCTAGGAAATTTTGATATCAAAACACTTACATTGGTTGGTTCCCTGCAATTTTATTTTATTATTGACTAGTAGAAATTAAGATTTGGTTTTTACTCCAAAATGTGAAGATCAATTACCCGGCATCTGGTGGGCCAGATTTAGAGCGATCCATGTCATTTCTGAGACTAGTCCAGGTAGAAAACAGAAAAAAGGGATTGCACAGGGATTAAAGTATATAGGCTGAACTCCAAACATCTCATAAAATTAGAATGAAGAAACCAAAAGTCAAATCTTTAATTCTGCAAACATTAATATATCCCAAGTAAAATATAATCAACAAACCATATAATTCATTCCCTCTCATGAAGGGAGCTTAACTTCAATGAATCTAAGGTGCAGCTTAGAAATTTGAACTCAATACTTAATAGTTATGTTCTCTTCTTAAAGTTCTTGGCAAGGAACAAATCCAATTCGAACTTCATAGTTATGACACCCCATTAGATGGATTTATTACTTTCTGATTGAAGTACAGTTTCCAGTAAGTCCTTCCCTCCCACCACCCCTGTTTCCACTCAAGATTTCAACAATATTATATATCAAAAGGAAAATGCAGAAGAAAACTTTTCTGCAGTATCAATAGAATACATCTCCCACTCTGTAAACTAGATTCTTTCTCCTCATTCACGGATTGAAAATGTTCAAATCGAAAGGATATAATACAATTGTCAACAGTCAGTCCCATATTAATCCCCATAGCATATCAGTTAGCCTAGCATGTCAGCCTGTGTAATCAGGTGGCATAGTGCCCAAGTTTCCATCTTTCCAGTCTCCATTCAATCACAATCTCCAAGTCCATCCATATCATAAGTACAAAAAGTCTAGCTCTAGAATCCTTCTCCCAAAGATCTCTCAACTCCTCCGTGCTTTTTTTTATCTTTTTTTGTGGGGAGGGGGGTGTGGGGGGGAAGCTCCAAACCACGCCATTAAGTTCACCAAAAAAAAAAGTGTCAAACAACCTCTCAGAAATCCCACCTATTATTACCAAAGACACCTGATTCCAAACAAACAAACAATAATCAAACTTGAGCTTGATGTTCTAATGGATGAAACGGGCAAACAAGGCGCATAGACCTCCAAATCACATAAGATAGGAGGCACAAAGCAAGGCACACCCAATCAAAGAGAGGTGCCATATTTCCAGGGGAAAAAAAAAAAGTAGAAAAGTATTAGGAATAA
>NC_056567.1:12164348-12168139 GCF_013358625.1 Macadamia integrifolia
ATAAGTGCATAAAGCAAACTTTCAAGTTAAAATTCCGTCCCCAACATTGTAGCGTAATGCTTGTAGCATAAATTGTTACCAAAAAAATTGCTTGTAGCATAAATACAACATCACAGCTAAAGAGACCTACAAGCAAAATCAATATAAGAAATTACAAATTTTATAATATTAAGACAATTTAATCCACATAAACCAGATATCCTAATATTTTATTCCTAGTATAATGCCTTTATATGCTTTAGTCTTTTAACCTAAAGCCTCAGTGCAATAGAAAGTACAAAACCTACTACGCGAGAGTATAATACCAAATTACCCCTAATTGCATAATTAGGTGATTGCCTCTTGCGCTTTCCTAAAACTGGGAAGGCACCGAAAAAAAAAAAAGCAGCAAATTTGAATTACCAGATTGATGTCAGGTTGCCGGGGAGAATAGTAGAACTTGGCTAAAGAAGGCCTATGGCAATTTGGATTAACAGAACATCTCGAAGAACTTTGGCAAGTGTATTATTTTCATCCACTTCCCCAATCGTGACATTCTTTAAGGAACTCTAGATCCAATTGTGGCCTCTGATTTAGTGATAGAGGCAATTATCTGGTAGATCAGTATGAAAAGTGGGGGGAAGTAAGCTCAACAAACAATATCTTCCCCCCCCCCCCCCCACAAAAAAAAAAACCTCTCTGAGAGATCCTCCCAATGTTTAATCCTATGAACCCCTACCTTAAACTTGAATGATAAAAGGAGGAGAACCTAATGTGTTTTTCCAACAAGAAACAAAGGTTGTCCCATTAGCTCAACCCAAATCCCATCCAGTAATAAATGTTTTATTCCCTGAGGAATATCCAAAGCCATTTGCCAAGGAATGCGGCGTTCACGGATACTTTTAGTTTAAGATTCACTACAAACCTAAAAAAGTTGCAAAATGCAGCAATGCATGCATACAATTTCCTGAGTTTAACAACAGAGATTAGAGGTACTCATGTAACACAAACAAGAATATCAGTAATAATAAAAATAAGCTAGAACCATTACCAGCACAAATTCAACGAAAGCAATACGGGTAGAATGGTGATAGTCTCCAAGGAGTCTCAAACGATAAACCTACACAAAATAATTGTGATTAATGAGGGAGAGGGGAAACTGGGAGAAGTAGGAACATAAGCCGGATGCCCAATTCTACAATAGCTACAAACCTCTCCACAAATTGTTTCGAAGAAGAGTTTGACATCTGCCTGTGAAATCTACACCAAGTCAAGGAAAAAAATTATTTAAACAGAACAAAATGAAGACAAATATTGCCAGGTTATGCTATTCATTTTTCTTCATAATAGCAGGAACAATACCTTCTTATCAATATTTGTGCAATAAATAGTTCTTGCACACATTTCACGTTCATCTTCAGACTGAAGACCACAATAACTATTAGTCATCACGATAATAGAAAGGTATCAAGGATCCATAAGACTAAGGTGGCAATATAATCTCTAGAAACACAACTTAAATGGAAAGTTGATGAAGTATTGCCAACATATGGAGATATATAATATAATTTGAATCAACATATTCCTCACCCTAGGCAGAAAAGTTGGGTTAACAGGTGCAATCGCAGTTTTTGAAGGCAGCACCCTTACTGGGTAGTATCCAAGCATTGTCCCCGCCAGACTCAAAGCAGCCCTTGCACCTTCTGCAAAATAATAGGAAAGACAAAAGGCCATTGGTTAACAGTAAAATTACACAAATTCGAAAGGAAAAGCTGAGGTTATGACAATTACCCTCGTCAGTGAACTCGATAAAAGCAAACCGAAGAACTGAATTTGGATCACCGCATACGCGACAGTCAACAACCTTCATCCCCAGAAAAAGGTCAACTTATTTAGAGACATAAACCACCTCCACTCACAATTATACTACAACATTTAAAAGCATTTCACATTAGCAAAATACAGATTGTTTACCTGTCCACAATTAATAAAGAGGGCTGCAAGCTGTTCCTCAGTGACCTAAGCACAAGAATTCAGTCCAGGACTAAGTGGAGAGGCGTAGAAATCCAGAAGGCATAAAGCAACAGAAAATATAAATAACGGCAGCCCAGAAATCCCATACCTGTTGATCAATATCTGAAACATACACAGTCCTCCTTATTACATCTTCTCGCTGAGCCATACTCGTTCGACTGTTCATTCTCCTCTTCCCTTGATTATGGTTATTTTTCTTCTGAAAAGGGTAACAGGAGAGATAAATGAGGCACAACGATCAGAAACTCAAAGAAATGGCAGTGAGTGGGGGGAGAAAGGTCACGAAATTAGAGAGGACGAAGTGATCCTACCCGTCTATTAACGTTACCGTTGGCATTGCCGTTGCCTGGGCTAAGCATGACGAAGTTATTAGTATAGAGACTACCGCCGCGTGATGCATGGTTAGTGAGCGAGGGAGGAACAAATTCTTCGGCCATCGGATTCAGCTTAGAGAGGAGTTCCTCCAAATCTCTCATATCTCTCTGGAAACCCTCACCTACCGTCCCGTTCCTCTGTAAATCGATACCGTTCGACCGCTGATGTGTCTGGCCAAAGGCAGACTTTCCTGCGGCTCCATGTTGCGCCATCATCGCTCCTACCTGCATGTTCTGAACTCCATTTTTAGGTACCTGGTCAAGATTGTGCTGAACATGACCATTGTGGTTGCCAACGTACGCTGGGGAAATCGCGGCCCTTTGCTGCTGCTGATGATGAATTTGCTGAACCTTCATCTGAAAGGTCTGATCATGTGGGCGAAAAGTCTGATGATTCTGCTGCAAGTTAGGATCCGACATCCGAACCCCTAACTGATTTTGTTTAAGAGCTTCGACATCATTGGGAGCATGTGAATCCATATCTCCAGTCTCTAAATTACGACTCGAGGTACCAACATTGATCCCCAAATCTACCCCAGCATTCTCAACCACCGCCATGATCGGAACTTCGCACTCGACGAGTCCTCAGGAACACACTGCGATTTTAATCCTTTCTTGTTTGCTTCGACCGATCGATAGAACGACAAATCCATTCTAGGAAAGGGCAAAAAAAAAAAAAAAAAAAGGAGCGTTTGGGTAACCGGCAACCCGCAGGCCTACACGGTGGGCCTCTAGGTTTACCACGTGGCAAAACATGCGAGGTTGAAATCTTCTTTATACGTATATATATATAGATTCCAAAGTCTCGGCTGCCTAAGTTTTGTTTCAATTAAACTTAATTACGTGGCAAAATAAAATATCGAAAAATCTAATACTGCCAAGAAGGTGTATAATACTGCATGGAAGTGATCGAAAGTAGATAGGCAGTTAATGATTGAACTCCAAATTATCACATCATTTTTTCATATAATAGAAGAACAATTACCTCACCTATCAATTTATGTCTGCGGATTACCAACCGCAAAAGTTTTCATTAAAATTGTATAATTGATGCAAATAAAAAATATATATATATTTATATATAATAGATGACCTAGAAGGCTAAAATCACATCGTACCCAATAGAGCACCTGCTGGTGCTTCTTAATCATATACATTGATCAACAATCGAACTATGGAAGTGTCTGAAATCACCTCAAGTTAAAGCAAAGGAAGAGGGAGAAATAATATAAGGGGAATTGAAGGAGTGATAAGACCAGTTCTTATTTATTTGTCATATTTATATGTTGTATAAAAAAAAAAAGTTCCACCAAAACAGAAACAGAAAAATAAATCATATTTATATGTAGGGAGATGATACCTATGTGAGGAGAATCTCTCTTGCCTTTCTAAGGGTACAATAGA
>NC_056567.1:12168159-12207641 GCF_013358625.1 Macadamia integrifolia
GGGCCCGTTTAAAAACCGGTTAAAGCCCGTTTAACATTAAACATGTCCGTAGCCCGGTTAAGGCCCGACTAAAGCCCGATTAAGGTAGCCCGATTATAGCCCGAGACCGACCGACCGAATATAAAGTGTACCATGCCCTCAATAACTTAGCCCGATTAGTTAAATGGGCGGACACGGTGTAACCTTTGAAAGCCTTCAAGCCTGATTAAACCCGACCGAAACCGAACCAGCCCGACCGATCGACACCCCTAAATGGAAGTGTCTGAAATCACCTCAAGTTAAAGCAAAGGAAGAGGGAGAAATAATATAAGGGGAATTGAAGGAGTGATAAGACCAGTTCTTATTTATTTGTCATATTTATATGTTGTATAAAAAAAAAAAGTTCCACCAAAACAAAAACAGAAAAATAAATCATATTTATATGTAGGGAGATGATACCTATGTGAGGAGAATCTCTCTTGCCTTTCTAAGGGTACAATAGAAAAATGGTATCAGCTACATGGGCCGGGGCTCATATGATCAAGAGATGATAGAAAATTAATAAAATAAAATCTATTGTGAGTGATTTATATGATACATTATTTGTGGGCAATGTTTTTTTATACACATATATATATATATATATATATATATTTTTTATAAAAAACTATAATTATATTATTACTTCGTACATAGTAGTGATTTTCGATAATGGCATGTTATATTGTTTTCCATCATGCGCATCACCTAATTTGATGGTTTTGCATGATGATGTTATGAAAAAGTTCAAAACATGTATGGCTTTGTCATCCAAACATTGGATGCAATTAATAGAATTCAGTACGTGATGCCTAATTGCCAATATATAAATTATCGTTAAAATGATCATGCATGCAATTTGCTTGCTTTCGATAATGCATTTTTTTTCCCCTCCAAATAGTGATGCATGATTCTTATTTGCAAGGAATGCGCATTTATTTATTTTTTTTTTCTTGTTGTTTTTCTAATAAGTAATCCACGGTCCATCCATCTAGTAGACGAAGCAAACCTCAGGCTTATGGAATACCATGCAATCCACACAAAACAATAAAGATTGAAGCCCATGAGAACCCTGGAAATCTCGTGCAAGCAACTCATAGGGAAGAGAAGAGCCGAAAGCAATACCTTCAGTTTACTAAGACATGATCCCTTGCCTATTCTTGAGCTGCCATTTATGAGATTACTTATTTACTTTTTCTATTATCCGCTAAACGACTCAAAGGGTAAAATTTGTCATGTTAGTAGGCAACTTATTTTCTACCTATCCATAATTTTCTTAGCTCCATTTGATATGCACATGGCTGACACTTGGTGACAATCATGTAAGCTTATTTAGGTGGGCCAACAGATAATATATGTCCATTCATTATTGTTTATTTTTTCTTATGATCAATCCTACCTACTTAAACCTAGTGAGTTGAATACCACGCATTGTAATGTTAGACAATGTGCAAATGGCTTTGGACCAAACTTTTTATCAAAAAGCTTTGGACCTATTTGTTGATTGGGCTTGAGAGACATCAATGGATTTAATAATTATATAAATAAAAAGATTTTAGTATGCTCTCATTGGAAAGTAGACAAACATGTCCTTTTTATTTGCCACGTAAAGAGTGATTTGAAGATTATGATGGTTGGATATTCAGAAAATGATGTGGATTTTTCACTTGTCAAGTTTTAATCCAAAATTCAAAGTAATTATCTCACATATAGGCATATACCCAAGCATGGATATTCATGCTCTCCATTGTGGTTCATTGATAGTCATGATTTTTCAATATCTTTATTTTGCCATTTGGCAAACTCATGTTGTCTTGAAATCTGACAAGTTAATACAAGACCATGGATTCACCTATAATCAATTTTAAGTCCCCTTAACTCCAACTCTGCAAGTGGATTTATAAGACGATGTGCTATTTTACTTTCTCGTGAAGACCTTGCTCCATTTATGTGGACTTATATGAAACGTCTTGATTTAACATTAGCTTGGTAATATTTAGGCTAGTTGTCATGATTAGATGTCTAATTGATGAATTCACATGTGCCCACGGTGGATGAGAATCCATTCACCTCGGGGCTTGAGATGCACGCAAGGGGTATCAAAAGGGTATTTTGGGAAGGTACTATAGGGGTTTGTGAACTCGACAATGGTTGATGAACTTTCCTCCATGGGTTTAAGAAAACTTTATCCTTGATTAAATATCTTATATCAACGTTTGCTTACACTTGTTTATTTATCACATTAACTGACAACAAAGATTTTAAAATTGAAATTCAATCTACCCATCTATAAATGGCCTTGGCTACCTCAATGGTCAAAATCTTATGTTGTACATTGGAAACTAAGGATCAAGTGTTGGTTCCTCGAAGACCTAAAAATATACCCTTTCTATAACCTATTAACTATGGGTAATGGGATATCTAATGAACATAATAGATTCATCTCCCTCAAACATGAAATGAATTCAATACACCCTTCATAACTTATTAATTAGGGGGGATGAACTTCTAACTCAGTGGCAGACAGGTAGGTGAATGGATCAGGTTCACGTACAAGAATGTTCTTGTACGTCCCTAGTCTGTGGATTTAGAATCTATTAAATGAAGATAGAGAAAATTATTGATTCTAAATCCACGGACCAGAGTTTTTGTCGTACATTTTCATACGTGAACCTGATCCGCTCTCGGCAAGTAGTCCCCTCCTACCCATCTTTGTGATAAGTGTGAACCTATGACCTATTAATAGTATGTTAATAATTAATAATAAGTATAGACCATTTGCCCCTTGTTGGACTCCCTTGCTTGACCCTTAGTGGGTCCCCATACGACCTAGTGCGGGTCTTAAAAAAAAAAAAAAAAACCCTTCCAATGTTAGGCTCATCACATACTTGTAGGTTTCTTTCCCATACTCTGCCTTGCAATAAATCCCCCATCTTGATAAATTTGAAGGAAAACGTGAACCGCTCGTCTATACATACGTGTATGCTATAGATATGATTGGGTGATGATGCGTTTTTTATTTTTTTTTATCACAAATAGTGACTACTCGGTCCCGAAAACACATGTATCATCAACAGCAAGAATTATTACAGTCCTACTGTACACCAGGAATTCAATCCTAATACATCAGCAACTTCTCAATTGTAACAATAAAAAGACTTCGAACCTAATTACATCAGCATCTATTATTGAAGAAAAATACTATAATTCTTAAATTGTCATCCTCCAAAATCAGAAGCCATGCTCCTTCCAATCAATGCTTAAACCTTCATAATTTGAGCGAACGTTAGACTTCATTGTCAGTGGTCCATAACAATTAACAATGACTACTTGTGTTTTATCTTGGAAAAATTACATGATTATTTATTTTTGGGTTTTCTTTTATAAAATTATCCACAAAAAATTTTGGTTACAAAAATACACAAAATTAGGTTTGAGTTTACAAAACTACCCACTCAAAGTTTTAGTTACCAAAAATACCCAAAATCAGATTTCAATTTACAAAACTACCCACTCAAAGTTTTAGTTACCAAAAATACCCAAAATCAGGTTTGAATTTACAAAACTACCCAAAATAGTGATTCTTCATCTTCCACATATAATCATGTATTTTTTTATGACTAGTGATTCTTCATCTTCCACATATAATCATGTATTTTTTTATGACTAAAACTTTGAGTGGGTAGTTTTATAAACTCAAATCCAATTTTAGGTATTTTTGTTAACTTAAACTTTAAGTGGGTAATTTTGTAAAGGGAAATCTAATTTTTTGTATTTTTGTTAACTGAAACTTTTGATAGGTAATTTTGTTAAGAGAAACCCATAAGTGGGTAATCATGTAATTTTTCTTTTTATCTTTTTGTCATAGTTAAGTAGTATCAATTGCAAGTATCTTAGTGCAAATGTCTCTTCATGCATTCTCGGGGGAAAAATGACACAATCCATACATCATCTAATCACACTTGAAGCATACACGTACAAGTGATGTGGCTCATGTTTGCTTCAAATCAATCAAGAAGGGAGTGGGATTCATTGCAAAGCGGAGTATAAGAAATAGAGCACCAAGTTCCCAAATGTGAATTGCACAGGTACGGACTACTGATTTGGACTCACTCTTCACGTTTGGTAGAACCTCATAACTGTAATTTCCCAAACATGATTGTGTTTGTGTTTGATATGCCCTTTTTAACAGGTTTGGGTTCATAACTAATTTCGAAACTATACATTATAGACTTATAACTTATTCAAAAAATGCATAATAAACATAATTATAGTTTGATCACCTCGACATTATTCAATTATTTGTAGGGTTTTAGAACTAGAAATTGGGATTCAAATTCATCGGAATCAATTAAAAAAAAAAAAAGAGTAATTAGACTCGAATTGCCTTGAACTCACTCATTTAGTTCATGGTATTGGTGTTGGTATTGATCACTATTGATACCTATATCGATATAAATTGACTGTATTAAATTGGATCATACAATATTCGCTCCAATATTTGGATTCCATATTTTTCTTTTAATTATTATTATATATATATTTTTTTGTTGGTACCACAAGTATGTTAGGGCCGATACTGATTCCTAAGTCCATGTTTAATCCTAGATGTTGGACAAAGATTGACGATAATTCGGATAGGCCGGACCCATTTTTAAAACCTTGGTTCTTTTTCATGAGACGGAGGAACAGTTGAGCCGAGCAATATACGGTATGTTATTGAGCTGGATAATACTAATTTCAATTGCGCTTATTGTACTTAACTTGTAACGTAACCCTGGGGCCGGGGTTAAGAGTTGCATTATAATTTATTATAAAAAGGGAGAGGAATAGGTATACCGCCGATATCAAGTATGCTAGCGGATAGCACCAATAGGAACACATGATGGAGTATCATTCAGGAAGGATATGAGGCCCATACTAAAAAAAGGGAAGAAAGAGATAGACATAATGGGTGCTAGCATACTTGATATCGATGGCATACTCAACCTTTTCCCTTAAAAAAAATTATAATTCGAAATTAAAATATTCAACGGAGCCATGAAGGTAGAGGGATTAATGAGTACTACTCCAGAATAAATACGAAAATATGGAATCAGGAATCTGGATCACAGCTAGAACAGTTGAAAATTGAAACTCAGTCTGGCATATTGTCTGTGATCCACGTCAAACGTTCACGTGGCAAAGAAAAAAAAAAGGCATGGGATTATTTTTGGGGGCTAGAAAAAGCATGAGATCTGGATGATTCCCATCAATTTAATTTTTGTTTACATTATTTAAGCATTTTTAACTGTCAGATTGGTATCGAACCGGCAGATTTATCGGCATCTTAAAAGCTTATTCCTTATTATGCCTTTTTCCTTTTACCATACAAATATAACAAATTATTAAATGACCGTATTTTTTTGGTAAAATTGACCGTATATTACAATATGTCATTTTCCAACTTTATAAGCTATTTAAGAATTAAGAGGTTTGGCGTGCGTGCCTCGAGAGAGAGAGAGAGAGAGAGAGGGAGAGAGGTCGTTGAAAAGACGGTGAAAGAAATACGATCTCTCGTTATTTTTGCCTTTCTGTGCTCTTTCTCGAATTCTCGAATTTAGCCGGAGGTCAAATTTGAGCGACGATCTAGGGTTTGTATTTTTGTCGTTGTTGGAGCTAAGTTCGATTGCCTTCAGAATGTGCCTGAGCTCAAAATTTTCTATCTGACGAATTCTGATATTATAGTGGACATCGTCCAGACATCCAACTACGCGGGAAAGATTAGTTCAAGCAAGATAGTGTCTTTTTTTCCATGGTTACAGTTTTTTTTATCATTATTGTTGTGAGAATCCGTTGAGGTTACAGAAATTGATTCGAAAACAGATTGGGGATCGGTGGTTGGAGTACGAAGGCCGAGTTTTGGATCTTCGATTATTTGTTTTGCTGGAGTTTGTTCCGTTAAGGAGGTATAGGATCCCGATTTTGATCCGGCATGACGATTCCTGGTTCTGGTTACCTGATGGACAATGAGGCGAGTTGCCTGCCGTGCACGCCGGAGGAAGAAAAAAGGATTATAGATGAACTAACGAAAGAAGCAGAATCTAAGTTGAAGGAAGGAAATTTGTATTACGTTATCTCCAGTAGGTAAGATCTCGGGATGGATTATGCAGTCGTCTGATTCTTTTCGCTATTATAAATTATTTCGCCTCATCATTATTATTTTTTTAGTTTGTTTTTCGGTGATGCTGCTTCTTTTGATCCACATGTTCGTTGAATATACTACTATTGAGCGTCGAGTGGGTATATTCGTTCTCTCTCTCTGGCGTTTTTGTATTTGATTCTAGGGGTTCCAACTTTTTTTTTTTCTTCTTCTTCTTCTTCGATTGATATCGCGTAGTAATGGCTCTGTCCGGAACTCTATGGTGCGTGCACCTCATAAAAAAATCTGTTTATCTTTTTGTACCCCTAATGAGCGAAGTTTCGTATCAGGATGTGTAGCAGCAACGTGTCGGTTTCAAGCAGATGTTAGTCCTGGCTGTCAAAGTTAATTTCTGTCTCAAATTCCTTTATTTTCTCGTTATCTCAGGCCCAGACTTTTGCTTTTCCTCTAAAAATGTAATGGGTCGTATAAATTCAACGGATTGTGTTCATTTCGTTGCCCTGAATATTGATTTTTTTATGACTTTCCACTGAAACAACTTTTCCCCGCACTGTGGAAAAGATTTTTGTTTTCCTATGTGTGCCCTAGAACCAGGCAGAAGTTGAGAATGGCTGGACTGTTTTGCTCTATTTTCATTGGTTGTGGGTGAATACGTGTTTTTCTAAAGACTTATGCTGCATTTGGTATGCATTCTTGGAACAAGATAAAAAGGGCAGACCCAATGCACGAGGCTCCCGTCACTACGGGGTCTGGGGAGGGTCATAATGTATGCCTTTCCCTCGCTTCATGGAGAGGCTATTTCCAGACTCTGACTACTAGATTGCAATGGAGCAAACTTACCGTTGAGGTTGAGAAGATAAGATGAGAAAAACATTCATTAATAAATAGGGAATCTAGATGTTTAAGATCATGGGTGGAAGACTAAGGCTGCGTTTGGGATTTCTAGTTGATGCAGATTCTTCACCAAACTAGGCTTGTTTTATTAGGAATAAGCTTAGGGTTGGGTTGTATACGTGTTGGGCCTTCAGTCCATGTGGTTCGGAGTATATTGGGCTACTTTTATGGGTCTAAACTAGGGGTTCTAAGGTGGCATACGGGATTCAGTGATTTGTTTCATTTTTCTTTAGTTTCATATTTTTAGATGGGGTTATTTAGTTTCTAATTTTCAGTTATAAATTAGTTTCTATTTCCAGTTTAGCAACTAAAGGAATTTCTATTTTGTAAGTTTCTATTTTCAGTTTTAGTAACTAGTTGAGTTTCTAATTTTTAGTTTCCTATTTCAGTTTTTGGAAACTAAAGTTAGTTTCTATTTTATGTAACCCCTATCACTGTTATAAATAAAGATGATGGCTCTTTTAATGAGCCACGATTTTGACAAACTATATGGCTGCTGCTGCTGCTTTCTCTGCAAGAGAATTCCTTTGTGTTTGATCAAGGAAGAAGGGCTTGGTGTCTGATCCAGGTGACTCCTTGCGGCGTGAAGTCCAGGAGGGTTCTTAGTGTGTTTCCTTCTCTTCTTTACAATCTATATTCAAGCTAATATTGCTGCTACAACCAGGTATTTATTTTTAAACTGCTGCCCAGAAAATTCTGCAGTTTTTGCCAATCGGTCTCCTCTAAAAAGGGCAGTTCCAGCCCTCGGTTTGAGCCCAGATTTTGATCGATTGTTTATCCATATACTACTAAGGATCGACCTTAGTTTGGACTGTTTCTGAGGAGCCTGTAGAGAGATATTCAAAATCTCCCTATTTTTGTCTTCTAGCGGCTTTAGCTTCTATTTTCTGGATTCGACATCTCTGCTATTATGACTGCTGATTTCTGGACTCCTGATCATACTTGAGAAGAACTTGAAGTGGTTAATACACTTAATCAGTCCCTGGTTTAGTTCTAAGGGCTGCTGCTCTCTTTGTTTATTCTTTGTGCTAATATTCCTTAAGATCGATAGTGCTACTAGACTGTTATGTGAAGTCTGATTTCTCATATATCTGTGGAGCTGGTTTTGGTTGTTCTTTGGTTACAAGTTTCTGTTGTTGGGGCTAGTTTGATTGTTCAGATCTAGTCCTACATTAGTGGACCTTCAACAACTGGACCTAGAATGCATACCAAGTGTAACCTTAATTTCACAATATTTTTGGTGGTAGTTCTGCGGAGAATTTTAACGATGCAATCTTGCTTACCTGGTTTGTGAATGTTTATACCTCTTGCTTATAGCACTGTCAGATCAATCTGTGTAAAAATTAATTGGATTTGTTCAATTTGATAAATACGAAGAACAACTCTGTGGTGGCATTGAAGTAATGAAAGAGAAGTCCAAGTTTCTAAATAGACAATTTGTATTTTGTATTTTTTATTTTTTCATGGGTAGCTATTGCCATTGACATTTTGCTTTGCGCATAATGCCTTTGATGTCTTTTCAACTGATCTGAATTGCCATTAAGTGCTTCAAATAATTGGTCTATCAGATCATCGGTTTAAGGGAATGTGTTTGCAATGCCTATTTTTTAAGAGGGTGGCGGGAAGGGGATGAGAAGCTATCCCAATGCTGTCCAACACCACTTTACCAATGGGAAAAGAAGATGGGTTGAAAAGATAATGTGTACAAGCATGAAAAATTGTGGAATGCATGAACCACTATAAATCTTGGAATCCGGATGGGAAAAATCAGGTTTCCTGTTGCATATTTGTTAACATGTAGAACTGTCATGGAGATGAGAAGATTCTTCTTAATGATGGTTATCATTCTTGACAGAAGTTTGGGTGTGAGAAACTAAAAGAGTTCCAATGTATTATACTTTATGACTCATCAAAAAAGGGCAATTTCTTACTTCTAACCATTCTTCATTTTGTTCTACGATAAAAGACTTGTTTAATTATAGTTTCCATATGTATAAGCTTACCTCTCCATACTTAAAGGTACTTTACATGCATACAGGACATATGTGTCTTAGCCTCACACTTCCTAAGTGTTACAATGGAATCCATTTGAATGCATGCATGCAGAAGCTGATATCTGAATGTAACCTTTGCATATCAAAATTTTCCTCCAGTCAATTTAGGACCTAACTGGGTTACTGGTCATATTTTGATAGTAGGTAACTATCACTTGGGGTTGCCGATTTCACATGGAATGTTCCCTGATAATATTTTAGTTATTCCTTGACTGTAGACAGTTTAAAAGTAAACGACTTGCAGATTCTGCCTACATTCACTAACTTAGGAATCCTTTACTGGATCTATCCGAAGTTCAATTCCTGGGCTGGAGCACCCATCCCTTGGGGTTGCCTGGTTCATATGAAATGTTCCCTGATAATAATTTCAGTTATTCTGTAGACAGTTTTGTTGATGTATGCATTGATGCTGCCCTTCCCTCATCGTTTGAGATTTTAGGTGAAACGGTAGCGAACATGGTGTCAGAGCAGGGAAATTGAGTGTTTGACTCTTGGGAAGTGCAAAAATGGGGTAAGGGCTGGCACTTCTTCTCCCTCGAAATGACTCGTAAGCTCCACATGCAAGGACCATGGGATCTTGGCCTGCATGTGTTGGGGAGTGCTGATGTATATATTGACGTTGTCCTTCCCTAACAGTTCAAGCTTTTAGGTGGAACGGTAGCAAACAAGTTTAAAAGTAAATGACTTGCGGATTTTTCCTCCTTGCGAAAGCTTCTTCTATTCATTAACTTAGAAATACTTTATTGGATCAATCCAACGTTCAATTCCTGGGCTAGGGCACCCACACTCGTAAATGCTTCCAATTGGAGCATAGTTGTCACCGCGTCTAGGTGACCAAGGAGTTGGAGGGGGCCTGGTGATGTAGATTGGTGGTTCTAGGTCACTTCCAGCACAGTTGTAGCTGCAGGAACAAGGCCCCAAAAACAGTCCAGAATCACTCTGAGATTCAGCTGTTGTGGGAGACAGCCTGGTCTGACGTGGCCTGGTTCTTGTTTGGTTCAAAGGAGCACATTCCAGGGGGCCAAATTTCTAATTTTGAGGAGCATATTATAAGAGATCAGGTAGATTGCTTAGGAGTTATATTTCACGGATTTTGTTGCTGGTTAAGGAGGAGATAATGTCCAGCTTGTGTGGCCCCATAGCCAGCTCGTATGAAAAGATTGTGACAGATTTCTCCAGATTTCTGACTTGTGTGGATATTATTTTTCTGGAAGAGGTTGCTGACTTCCTGGGACTTTTTAAAGAAGGTTGGAAGATTTTTTTTTCCCCTCATCTTTGTTTCTATTTTGAGATTATTCTGTTTATATTTTCTGTAACTAGAATTAGGAGGCCAAAAAACTGTTCACGATGCTTTTCACATGAACAGTGTCACCGCTAGTTGCTACCTTTTTTGGGATATTATTAAGGGATCTTTAAGAGAGCGGATCAGGTTCTCGTAGAAGAACCATTCTCATACGATCTGATCCACCCACATGGAGTCCACTACAGGGATCAGGATCGTACGAGATTGGTTCTTGTACGCAAACCTGATCCACACTCGATCTTTAGTTGCTAATTTCGATTTCAATTTTTAGTACAGGATCCACTGCATTTGTGGACTTCTTTTTAGAAGTTTCTAATTTTTTTCTTTCCTTTTTAGAAGTAGGATATTGCTCTATATTACTTTATATTTGTAAGAGCCATAGTGCTCAAGAACTTTTCTTTTTTTTTTTTTTTTGATGAAAAAATAATTCATTACCAAGAGAAGAAGAATATACAAGGGGAGAGAAGGGGGGGGGATGGAGGCATTAGCCAACAAGGAGCATCCAACCCAAGGGGAGCTTAACAAACAACAACACATCAAAACAAAAACATCAAAATCAAAATCACCATCTTGTGCCGAACCATTACGAATGTGAGAGAGACAGTAGTGAGATGAAAGACTTTGGTTTTGCAACCATGAGTGCTGTGAGAGATAGTAGAGTTGGAGAGAGTCCTATGTGAGGTGAGAGGCCTAGGTGAGAATGAGAAGCTCGATCCATCTATCCGTTCCCCATCTTCTTCCCCATTCTTCTTTTAATTTCAGTTTCAATTTTATATCTTGCAATTTGGTTTCTGTTGGAGCCTATTGATAACATATTTGAGGGTCTACGAATGTGCAACCTATCGATCCTGACTGTAGGATAGGTTAGCAGTAACCTATTCTCACATTACCTAGATGCAACTATGCAAGGTGACATCAACAAGGCACTTAGGTTCTCGCCTACGCGATGCGTTTACAACTATAAATTGAAGGGCTGTAGAAGTCTCCGATGTGTAGATTATGTGAGCGCAGACCATTTTATTGATTTTTTGTAATAAGCTTTAATAGAAAATGGTCCTATTGCACCTTCCTTCCACAATTTTTATCTTCATTTGAAAGTCAAGGACTTCTTGAATTGCTGGGTGCCTTCCTCTCTCGCTGCCTATAAGGCTCCTTTCAATCAATATAATGCCAACAGAAGTCTCAGTGCTTGCCAACTTCCACTTTTCGTCATCCTAGTATCTAACCTTATCGCCATTCCTTCATACATCATTGATGCCACAAATCTTTGTATTATGCCACAAAATTCCTTTGTGTGCTCACACCATGTGAAGTATTTAACTTTATTGGTTCCACTCACAAATGCGGCAACGCCCACCCTATATCTGTGTTCCACCATGTAGCTCCTTGAAAGGCACTATTGTCACTACTAAATGTTTGAAGCTTTATTCACCGAGATCCTGTTCTACTTCTTCAATCCATACAGTTTCTTGTTCATGGTATTTGATCTTGTTAGTTCTCTTTAAAATAACATGGGGTTCTTATCTACAAGTCATTTCCTTGGTTCACCCACGGGTGGAAGACAAAATATAAGGCTTTAGCGGTTACTGATGCCGAATGATCAGATTTGATGGATCTGATTGGCCTGCTGGTAATGGGCCCACTGGTGAGATAGGATGAGAAGATTCAGATCTGATGGTTAATATTGCTCATATCTGATCTTCATTCTAGCAGGTGATATGGCCCATCTGAATTTAGATCTGTCAGAATTTAACATCGGAACTACAAGATCTTGACAATTAACTTCTAGAATTAGAATAAAAAAATAGAGCAGTCAAGTATTTGAATTTGGTGAGGAGGAATGAAGGAGAGGAAAAAGGGGATCGATGGGTGTTATGGAGGAGATAAAATAGGGAGGAAGCAACCTAGGATTTTGGATTAGGAAACTAGCGATGGTGGAGTTGAGTGGGAACAAAGAGGTGGTTGATGGAAGAAGAAATAAATTTTCCTAAAAGTTAGGATCTGAAATTAAACAAATCAATAGAAGAAGGGAGAAAAAGTAGGAGAGAGAGGAGTTGAAAATAAAGAAAACCTTCCTTACCATGGGGGATGTGTGTGTGTGTGAGAGAGAGAGAGAGAGAGAGAGAGAGAGAGAGAGAGAGAGAGAGAGAGTAATTATGGTGTGTGACCAGCATATTCCTTTATAGCATGGTTCTAAATCTCGACCATCTCAGCTGAAATTTTGGGACATCTCGCTGGACCCTAAGACGAAACCTGGTTTGTGGAAAATTTTGGAAAACAATACCTGGTTTTGGTCCAAATGTGGTCTAAACTCTATCTGAAATATGAGATTTGGTTTTTGCTTTAAAGCAAAGCAAAGTTCTATAGGATTGTTGTATGACTGGCTATGAACCTATGATATATGGGGCGGAATGTTGGGTAGTTAAGAAGTGTCATATAGAGAAGTTATGTGTAGCATATTTGAGCTCCAAGAAAGTTGTTTGAGGTACTATGGCCATGTTCCACAGAGGCTTGGAGACGCCCCCTGTAAGGAGTGATCTGATTCGGTCGAAGAAGCTAAAAGGGCTAGGGCAGGCCTAAAATGACCATAGGAGAAGATGTTAGGAATGACATCCATAGTCTAGGTCTTGTCCCAAGTATGACCTTTGATGGAGTCTATTGGAAGGCAAGGATCTATGTAGCCGACCCCATTTAGCTGAGATTCTCTTACCTTATTGGGCTGTGCCTCTTTCCTCTTGCTTTCGTTTATTTTCTCTTCTCTCATTTGACATTTATTTGTTTCCCTTATTTTGCTTGGACCTCAGTTTTCCCTACTTTGTTTTGCATGGATCCATGTAGCCGACCCCATTAAGTTGGGATAAAGCTGAGATTTTTATTTTTTTAATTTTTAATTTTTTATAGGAGAGGAGAGACAAGTTTAGCAACTACCAAACAATTCAAAGTTTCAAACTTCCATTATCAAATCAAATCCAATATACCGTAGGGGGTACAATACTGGAAAACAAAAGAAATCTTCTAGATCAACTCAAATTCTAATAAAATATAATATCTTAACTTTCCTAAATAGGATTCATAGACAACTGAACTAGTTTTCTAATAACAAGCAACTCAAATTCTAATAAAATATAATATCGTTGACTTTCTTAAATAGGACTCATATACAACTAAAGTAGTTTTCTAATAACAATCAACTCAGCCACTGATTAAATATTGTATTTGAAGTCTAAAAATTCTAACCAAATTTCCTAATAAGGACTCTAGTTGCCTAACATCACTAACAGTAGGATAGAGTGACTAGTCATGGTCACTGTTAGTTAAAACGCGTTTTCCCGTATGCTATTATACAATACGAAAAAAATGGAAACGGCAAAAGAATCCGTTTTAAACGGCCGTTTTAAACGCGTATCCGTTTTTTAAGGGTAAAATAGGAATTTTATAAAAAAAAATAATTAATTAATTAAAAAAAAAAACTATTAGTAAAAGTGAAGAGTGAAGACAATATGGTATTTGGTTTTTGGTTTTTGGTTTTTAACTTCCATACTATCTATAGGAAAAAAATCTCATCTTCTTATAGCCCATTGAGTAAGGAGAAGCTAAAGCTAGCAACATCTCATTTTCTTGTAGCCCATTGGGCTATTTTATCTTGGGACTCCCAGAGCTTTTGGAACATTAGATGCATGTATACAGGTAATAATCTCTCAAATTGCATGAGTATACTACCCTTTTTTTGGTTTCGTTTTTTTGAAAACTACACGTTTAATACTCGTACCGTTCGTTTTCGTCCGTTTGCCGTTCCATGTTTTTTTGACATTTTTTTGACCGTACCGTTCATCGTTTTTATCTGTTTAAAACCCATACCATGCATTTATGTTTTTTTGCCGTTCCCGTTTTAACTAACAGTGGTCATGGTACCTAGTGACCTCGTAAGAGAAAATATTAATTTTCATGCACCCTTTAAACAACCCCACTTTGGTTTTTATATTTCAGTCCAATATAATAAAGACAAAAAAACTAAGGCCTAACCAAACCATTACTAAAATCTGGCCGAAATTTAAACCGGGTCGGCATTAATTGCGGTTTCAACTGATATGTTTCAAGTGTAGACCTAAATCATGTAACTTAGAAGCATTGCAATGAATTTTTGGATTTCAGCTGGAATGCATGTTTATATGTAATTATGTATCTGATAGCTAATGAACTTGGATTGTGTTGCAATGGCCAATGGGAGTTGGAAAGTGATGTTACCAATCAATGTAGTTCTGTTCTTAAGTATAATGAATAGGATACAACCTTACATTTGATGGTTAGTGAGTTTTTTGGAAGTAATGAAGATTACTTCCCCCCACCTCCCTTTTTTTTCACATTGAATAATGGAAGATACTGTGGTCATTTTAATACAACTCAAGGAAATTCGTGGATAATTTTGTTTCATTTTAAATACTGATGTAGGAATATTTTTTCTTCACAATACCTTAAGATGTTGGTTTTATTAACTATGCTTTGATGTCAAATTGTTGTTTGTGCAGATGGTTTGTGGATTGGCAGAGATACAGTGGACAAGGTACGGGTGATTGTTCAATGGATGAGCATCCCAGTGGTTCCCAACTTTCAAATGGATTTCATTCGAAGAAAGCAGATAGACCTGGAGAAATTGATAATACCTATATAGTTAAGAGTAGCAATGATGGTGAAGTTAATGACCTGGAACTTGTTAGACCATTGGAGGAAGGACGTGATTATGTTTTGGTTGCTCAAGAAGTCTGGAAGAAGCTTCATGATTGGTAATCTAATCTGTATATTTCTTCCATCGTAGTGGAGCTTCATGATTGGTAATCTAATCTGTATATTTCTTCCATTCATTTATCTGTGAGTTCTTATCTCATACCTTCTAGTCAGATGAGTTGTAGACTCAGTTCCATTCTTTCCTTTGTCTTCTGTTTGCAGGTATAAAGGGGGACCAGCACTACCCAGAAGGTTGATTTCTCAAGGTGTCCTTCACAAGACCTTTACTGTAGAGGTTTATCCTCTCTGCCTTTACTTGATTGATTCTAGAGACAACAGGCAGTCAGTTATCAGGATAAGTAAAAAGGTAATTCCTCTTTGTTTGATTTTTTATCCATTTCGCAATTCATTATTAGGAATGGCCTGGGGAGAGCTTTGCTAGCTTGCTCGCTAACTGTCTGACCATATCCTCAAACTGATCCATGAGAGGGGTAGGTAGGGCCAGGGCAGAAAATCCTAGAAAGAAGCTCAATAAGATTCCTTTTGTTTCCATGGAAATTTTGGAAGATCACCTGTAGATATAAACCTATTTGTATTTCTTTACCATTTCAGCCCTTTGTGAGATCGAGGAAGATTCAAATTGTATGGTGGAGGTGGCACCCTCCATGGGCGGCAAGTGATTGTTTGACCAAGATACAACAGCTTTGGAAAATAAAAATCACAAAAATTACCAGGAATTTCCATTTTTTATTGCATTTCAATAAAATTGTTTCTCTCTTTTTTTTTTATTCTTAGACAAGTTCTTTCTGCTTCTAAGACAATTTGTGAAGAAAACTTTCTTTTGAACAAATGGAGCCATACAAAGAGTGACAAAACTGTAGAAAGCAACAGGAGATTAGGTAATAAATATTCAAACTTCTTTCCATTATGACCTGAATGCCATAGACCCACCAAATGAAACCTTATTAGGCTACCAAACAGCCCTAATAAGGATAGGTGCCTTGGCGCATGGTTTTTCACCCATTTAACTTGCATGTTGTGATCGCTTTTCATGATTGCTTATTATTTCATCCACTACTGTTTGTTTTGCTTAGCCTTTACTTATTATTGTCACTGATGAGGTTTATGTGGAGAATAACAATGGAAGCCATGAAAAAAGTTGTTATGTCATTCCCATAAACAGAGTCCAGAGGTGGAGCTAGGGATATACATTTTTTTTTTTTTTTGGGTGGGGGGCATACTTAGTAAACTGATGCAGGAGCTAAGTGGAAAAAAATTAACTAGGGGTTCTGCGGTTGGGGTTGAGTTTATTAAATCAAGCTTAACTAGGGGTTCTGTGGTTGGGGTTGGGTTCATTCAACCAAGTTTTGTACATGTATGGATTTTTGAGTCGGGGACTTCTAAGGGTGAAGTTGGCTGCCTTATTGGCTTAAAAAATCAGGTAATGGGTTTCTAATGAAGGTGGGAGGTTTTAGATGGATTTCTCGGTTGGCCAATTGTATGTTGGTCAGAGTTTATTTGTGATGGGTTGAGGTGGGGATAGGAAAAATTGAGGTTTTAATGGTGCTTACTGATGGATTACAAATTGGTGTTAAAATCTTGCTAAGAAATGATAAAGATGGGTATGTTAGAGGAGAGACAAGATAAGTTTTATCAGCATTGTGTCGACTGGCCCTAGGTATTACACATAGAATCCTAAAATAACTCGAGGATAACCAATACCGATGCTATTTTCAAACAGCTAATGCAAAATAGACCCAAATAGTAGGTTGGGTTACTTCTGCAACTTTTTGATGAAGTAAGGCTGGTGCTGCCATTGTTATTGTTTGAGAACTTTGAATGTCGTGGCTCCTGACTTGATTATTTTATCTTCAGGCCTCCGTCCTAACTTGATAATTTTATCTTCAGGCTTCTGTACGTGAACTTTATGACCGGGTGTGCACTTTTCACAAGCTAGAACAGAAGAAGGCATGTCTCACATTTATTTGACATGAAGTTCTCGTTTCAAGCTCTTATCACACTGAATAAATGGTTTCATTTAATTATTTAATTACAGGTTCGCATTTGGGATTACTTCAATAAGCGGAAACATTCATCGTTGACTATTTCAAATCGTACTCTGGAGGAGATGAACTTGCAGATGGACCAGCATGTAAGTGCACTTTACAATATAGCAATTGTCAGATTTGCTAGAATAGGTACTTTTATCAATTCAAAGAGGAAAAGTTAGATAGATTAGAGCTATTGAAGAGTGATCCATTAGGGTACTGTATTGATGGGAATTAATTTCATCTGTTCATCCATAGTGCCCTGTGGAACACTCATATGCTCAGTTTACACTTGACAATGTAATCCACAGGGCGTGGCTGTGGCTGAAGTTGAGTCAACCAGGTTTGTTTGCATACCAAATCTGTGCTTGACCCTTTATTGGTTGTACCACACCTTAACAATTAATTGGGGCAGGTCTCCCTTGTTTCCTCACCCGTACATGTATAGAGCATAGATTTTTATATTTTCATAGTTAGCATTTCACTTTGTGTATTGTTCCAATTTTTTGTCTTTTATTTTGTAAAACCATCCGGACATATGGTAGCTACCAAGTCTTCTACTGTCATTATTTGGGTAATATCCATTCCCCCTCTGATGCTGCTGATGCTACTATTGGTGGTTAAATCGATTACTGCCTTAAAAAGCCCTTATCCTATTTTAGATCATTGTTGTTCTTTCATTCCCAATCAAGCTTTCTTACTCCCTCCCATTCAAATTCAAACTAAATACCACCTGTATTTGTGGGGTATACCTTACTAAGATAGTCATAGCCATGTTCTGAGTATACTAACTTCTTTAGAGTTGAGCAAAGGGTGCTAAATTGTTTATTCACTGGTAATAGTTGAGCTCATATATATGCTACTATTTCTTCTGTTTAGTTTTACTTTAGATTTAGTTTTGGCGGCCAATGCTTTTAAATTGTTATTGAGTTCATAAGCCCACAGTGGGTTGGGTACAATGGGTTCTTTACATTTTACATGTATAAGGTGTTTCTTATGTACCACTTTAAAAGCTTTTTATGTCTCACATTTTTCAAGCTCTTACTGTGATTACAGATTTTGTTTCAATTTCCATTTATGTGTTTGTCTGTTAATGCTTACCTTTTTTTTTTTTGGCTTTGAAGATATTCTTGGAGGTACAGCATAAAGGGCTTGGGTCATCTGGATTTGCCATGGACTCAACAGGAAATGAATTAGCTCTGGTACCAATTGAACCTTCAAGGTCACCTGTAACAATTGCAGGAGGTTCAACCCTGTCCAATGGCAATTCAACAGGATTTGGTTCCAGTTTGATCCAAGGAAATAATTTAAGTTCAGTACTGATGGATGTTGATGATGTATATGGTCCATTGAGCACTGCGTCAAAAGGTGATAGGGGAGGGTTGGCAGGGTTACAGAATCTGGGCAACACTTGCTTTATGAACAGTGCTATTCAATGTCTGGTCCATACACCCCCACTTGTTGAGTACTTCTTGCAGGACTATAGTGAGGAGATCAACAAGCAAAATCCTTTAGGAATGCATGTATGTGACCTTTTTCTGGTATCATTTCTTTAAAAAATGTGGTGCTTTTCTTTGCTTATGGGGTCACCCTGTAGGATTCATTAAATAACTTCTAATTTTTGTTGTACAGGGTGAGCTTGCATTTGCTTTTGGTGACTTGCTGCGGAGATTATGGTCCTCTGGACGGACACCACTTGCTCCACGTGCTTTTAAGGGAAAACTAGCTCGTTTTGCTCCCCAGTTCAGTGGGTATAACCAACATGATTCTCAAGTAAGTTTACATGATTACAAAATTTTAAATTAGATTTTTACAGAAATTTGTTTTGTCTGCTGACAAAAAATATCAAATTTTAAATTATATTTTTACAGCGAAATTGTTTTGGTCTGCTTAAGAAAGAGTTGAACTCAAAAAAGTTTATGTTTATCAAAAAATAAGGGGGGGGGGACTTGGGGAGTCTGCTCCAAATTATTTGGTGCCTTCTACATGAATCCAGTTTCACGGTCCACCCTGTCTGGGGCCATATCTTGTGTCAAATTATGTATTTTCAAGCATTTCCTCTGTACGTTGACTGACACCGATCTTATGTTGACTTTATATCTCTTTAGAGCCTTCAATATGCATCTTATTGCTCCTGACTGATTTTGTCCCATTGAAGAGTTTAAATTTTAAAACCATAGTGTCGCCATACATTACACAGTTTCCAAACATTCCAGTCTTTGCCTTTTTATTTTGTTTTTGGGTAGTAAGAAACTTGAGAGGCTTTTATTACAACGACAACAACAACTCAGCCTTATCCCAATTAAATGGGGTCAGGTACATGGATTCTTTCTCTCCAAAAAGGTCTGTCCGAGGTCATTCAAGGGATCAGACCTAAACTATGCATGTCTTTCCTCACTACTATTCCTTATAATCAGTTTAGGTGATGCGGATCTGGTTTCCAAAACCGGAATCGGATTGCTTTTGGGCCCATCCAAGTAATAGATAGCTCAAATCAAGAACTAATGGAAAAACAGTAAATAGCTTGAGTTTTATATGAGCTATGGCAGAATTGTAAATAGAAGACATTTACAATAGAATGGTAGTGTAGTAATTCCTTGGAAGTTCAACTTAGAAGAGAAAGGTAACCAGGGTAATCTAGGAACAACTCAAATAAGAGGCAAGAGAGAATTAAAAGAGAAGATGGGTTTAGGAAGTTAGAAAGAAGACCGCTTTAATAATATCTAGTTTCAGGTTGTCTTCTTCAACCTTCAGAAATTGAACAAGCCTAGTGGAAGAGGGAAACTTCATATTGATGGAGCTTCTTCAAGAGATCGCGGTTTGGGCTGAAACTTCAGGTGAAGGCTGGAAACCAAAGGGCCTCTTGATTCTGATAGATAGGCACCTCAAAACAGCACACAAAGCGGAGTGGTTGCACCTGCAACTCAAATCTAGCAATGAGCAGTGTTACAGTAGCAGAGGCTATTTCTGATCACGAGGTGATTCTAGTCCCAAAGTTTGAAGATAGGCACCTCAAAACAGCACACAAAGGGGAGTGGTTGCACCTGCAACTCAAATCTAGCGATGGGCAGTGTTACAGTAGCAGAGGCTATTTCTGATCACGAGGTGATTCTAGTTCCAAAGTTTGAAGATGAAAGGACTTGTATCGAGGGAGATCCCTTTGATTCTTTGGTCTGTGATGTACTGCCCTAAACAGGGGATTTGCAAGCGAGGAAAGATCAACAGCAGAAAACCAGAAACAATATAGAAAGAAGAAGAAGAAGAATAGAGGGAAGAGGAAGGAAGAATGTCTGAGGATTGAGGGGTATATGAAGCACACAACATCCATGATTTCAACCAAACAAAAACCATTCATTCAATTCCAATTCAAATCTCATCGCTGGGTACAATAACTCTATTTAAAGACTAAAAAATAACCTACTTTCCTACTCGAACTGAAACAAATATGGAATCCAAGACTAAATTAGAATCTAACTCTAATAATGGAAATAAAATCTAAATTAGAATCTCCCTTCTAACTTGGCCTACACCTCCTTCTAAAAATAGAGGAAATACATAGATAATCAAATTACAAAATTAACCCCAAGTAATCCCACGCACAACTGCATCAACTCTGCCGGTCTTTAAAGAAGTCGACTTTGTCGAGTTAGGCCGTGCTCCCAAGATACCCTTGTACTCATCAATGAGGTGGCATGGATCTCGAAGTAGATGATGGGAATGTAACTCCAAAAGGAGGGAGAGTAGGTTGACATGTCACTAGAGCAGAAGATTGTAGCTGAAGTGGCATGTCTAATTGCGCATGTGACATCATTAAGTACTTACAGCCTCCTTGCTTCACCTTGATGGTGTTTTTTCACACCATCATAGATACTACTAGCATGTCGTTGCCAAGGTCACTCTAGTAGAAGGTCGCAGTGCGCCGATGGGGTTACTAAGCAAGGCACATGGTAGTATGGTACTGTCACGGCCCAAACTGTAAGTGTACTCAAACAACTGCAGTGGCTTCTTCTCGAGTTGTGGGTCCAAAACCTTGCACATGAATCTTTTTGAAGAGTTGCTTCTGTGGAATGTTGTGTGCGAACAAATTTAACAGAGATAAAATTTGCTTCTACCCCAATATCAGCAACCGTATGAACATCTGTAGAACCCGAATTGTGCGAAAGAGTACCCTTTTGTCTGAATTTGGAGCTTTATCAACTAATTGGTTTGAGAATGGTGTAAGACTAGAAGAGTGAGTTTCGACTTTATCATCATCATCATATCAAGAGTATCATCAAAAGGATAAGGGTATAAATCAGGATCAACATCATCGACATTCTTCTTTGTCGGTTGCTTCTCTGCTACATTCATGGAAATAATCTTATTGGGGCATTTGTTGGCTAGTGACACTTCTCTCCACAATTATGGCATATGATGTTCTTCACCCAATCACTACCTTTGTTGAGTTTTTGGCTATGAAGCTCTATGTTCTTCTATAGTTTGATTGGTCAAACATGTGAGACTTTCATTATTTGGTGAATCTTGTGGTAATTAAAGGGGTGAAAATTTGAAAGTTTTAACCTTCTTTTGATTGCCCTTTTTCTTATTCCCAAAATTTCTTTTAAGTCGGGTAAAAAAGGGTTTTCAAAATATTAAATGTAAAATGTCATTCTCAAGAGTTGTCATTGTCTTGAGCGCTCTTCGAGTACACGTGAAATGACATGATTTTACCTTCATTGAAAGAATAAGTATGTTATATCGGAAGGGCAAAAAAATAAGGTTATTTGTATTGTCATTGATTCTCAGTTTGGAATTTCTGGATTATTGCTTTCTAATCAATTGAATGTAGTCTGATGCAGATAAGTCACTTGAAGGGCTTATGTAGGTGTTGGGTCTTTGATCCCATGGTTTTTTTTTTTTTTGTAGTAGGCCACTTTAATGGGACTAAAGTATGGGTAGAAAATAGGAAAACAAGATTTGCTTTATTAGTTTAGTTGGAGTCTTAAGTTTGTCTTTTAGAAGTCCTATCATGAGTCCAATTATGTTTTTTTATTAGTTTCTTGGTGAACTAGTCATTGTTTATTTAGTAGCTTAAGTCCTAAGCTAAGTAGGTTTCCTTATTTGAGTCCTATTATGTTTTGGAGTCATTAACCTCTTTTATAAAAGAGGCATTGCTGTAACACAAGATAGAATTGATTGAATGAAATTTTATCTTGCTGTTTTGCAAAGATTTGCCTGAGATAGGTTGTAATTCATCAGCTGTGAGAGCTGAGGGTGAGAGACCCATTCCCCTACTCTCATTTTTCCTTTCCTTTCTATCTTCTTCTATTATAATTCTTCATCCATTATAGTCAATGTGTTGGAGATATAAGCTAAAGTGAGTGCCATTTTGTTGGTTATAGAGTTCAATTCCCTCATCCTAGCTTGACTTTGTGCTATTTTAACAACTTGCTTATTATTTATTTATCAAAAAAATAATTCCTTGAGTAGCACTATTGCAACATGTCGTAGGTTCGAACCTTGGAAACAGCCTCTCCTGCTTGGTAAGGCTCTGTATATTTGCCCCTCCCAGACCCTACAGTAGAGGGAGCCTCATACACTAGGGTTTTTTTTTTTTTTTTATTGAGTCTCCCCAGAATTCTATGTGGTACTAAGATATGTGTAGGGGTGTCAACAGTAGACTACCTTTTGTGTGTTCTTCTTATTATTATTTTCAATCTAATAATTTTTCCATGAAGTTCCAAGGAAAAATTCACCAAAATGTGCAATATTGAAAATTTCCCCATTGTGCTTTGGTTTTGACCCTGACTCTGGTCAAAGTCGGATTTTTTAACCTAAAATAAAAGATAAATAGTGTAAACTTTGATAAGCTTTACCATAAGAATTCATGGAAAAAATTATCTTGACCATAAGAAAGCTTAAAATTAACAATAAGGATCTTTGAACCTTGTTTAAAATAAAAGATAAATAGTGTAAATTTTGATAGTTTTTATCAGAAGAATTCATGAGAAAATTTATCTTGACCATAAGAAATGCTATTAGCTTAAAAATTAACAGTAAATGCATGGCATCCACATATTCAGTTTGAGACACATACGTGTATACTTACAATACATTTGCGTATCCTAATTTGTCTGTCTTTTTTTTTTAGGTAGGGTTAATTCTGAAGGGAAAATGATTGGATCTTATGAGTTATGAATGAAATTTGATTTTGTGTTTAGAGATTGGTTTGTTCTTCCATCTTGTCTATAGTTGGTTTGTTGATCATTTGCTGCATAGGTTGTTGTCTATTTATTTGCTCCATTATTTGTTGTTCCTTTCCCTGCTTGCTTACTTCTAAACTGTGATGTTGACTTTTACTCATGGAAACCCTATTTTTAGGCCCATCATTCATGGTTTGAATCCTCCCTGCAATCAGTTTATTCCCTTTCAAGATTACTTAGCCTATGATAGGTGGGGGAAGAACATTTAAATATTGAGTGGGAGGACATGAAAAAATGAAGCTATATTCCTTGTCGTTTTGGATAAGATAGCGTGGGTGTGTCTGGTGCTCCTGTCATCGTGAGGCGTTCAAGCTTGTAAAAGGATATTTTAGAACTTCATAATTGGGAAGAAAGTGGGTACTTCCATATTTTCGGAGAAAAATTATATAAAAGATTTTGTGTTTCTTTATTCGCTTTTGCTGTTGTAATATGTTATAGTGTGTGTTGGGTCAATATTGCATGTACTTCTGTTGATGTAGGGGAGCATTACAGCAAGCACTATAGCTGCTGGCATAAAAAGGTCTATACTCTTGGTTTTAAGCAGTTTCAACCGAGACTGGTTTCGACACTGCTCCTTGGGATTTTGCCATATACTTGTAGTTTTTTGCCAAATCACTTGATTTCTTCCCACCTTGTTTGCATTCTTCTACTCATTCAACCCTTTTATAGCTTGGATTAGCGTGTTTGGAGGTTGAAGGTAATGGTTAGTGAGAGGCAGTCCTACTTGTGGGTTGGGAATTTGGTTACTGTTTAATGAGCATAGCCCCGTTATCTGTCGTAGTATCTTAATGTTGCAGTCAATTAGTTGGGGAATTAATTTTGTTATTAATAAAGAATAATTATTTCTACAAGCTTCTTGCTTCCTATGGAACTTGGTCATACAGATTTATTTTCCATCAGCTGTAGATAAGTTATGGAAGAAATAGTGGTCTATTTTTTTTTTTTTTTCATGTCGCTACCATACTATACTTCCTCATAACCTTCCTAATTTTGCATTTGATAGTGCAAAGAAATCACAACCTAGTATCCCACACCACAACCCCCTCCCCCACACCACAACCCCCTCCCCCAAAATGTAAGGCAGGATCAACTCAGTTCCAGGTCTTCACTATCAGCAGCTGGAGAATTTTTCACCTCTAAGCTTATTTTACATGTGAGGTCTTTGAAAAGAATAGACATTAACAGTGATTGAGATATAACATTTGTGCTATTTTTTTAAGGATGAATGGCATGCCTTTGATATGAATGATTGAATGACTTGCCTCCAATCTGTGCAGTTCTTCTCTTCTTCCCCACTCTACAATTGAAAATTGCTTTCTTTACTTTCGTTAAATGAATAACTTGTCTTCAGGAACTTCTTGCCTTCTTACTGGATGGACTACATGAGGATTTGAATCGTGTCAAGCACAAGCCTTACGTTGAAACAAAGGACGCAAATGGTCGCCCTGACGAGGAAGTAGCAACTGAATGTTGGGAATATCACAAGGCTCGAAATGATTCCATAATTGTGGATATTTGTCAGGTGATCTCATTTATACGTATATAAATTGGTTCACCCTAAAAGTCACATGCTGCTATCATTTGGAAGGAATTTCATATTTTGATTAATACCTCCCTTAGTTTACTGTCAAATTTTAATTCTCAACTCAATTAATCAATTCTTATTTGGGATGGGTACCTCTTTAGATATATGGCTTAATGGAATATTGTTATGGTTGATTAAAGTATATGTGCTCTCACTGGTACATTTTGATGTGCATCTCTGGAATAGAAGATACCAATGCTCTAGCCCATTGATCAAGGTAGATCGCCACCATGCAGTAGCATGGCCGGGGTCCTGCAGTCCTGCTAGAGTTGGGGTAGGTAGGACAGCTACTAAGGATGTGGTTGGGTTTTTTCAGGTCATGTAGGGGAGGGCAGTACATTTAGAGCAGAAACTATCATCACTCTGTCATGGGATAGAATTGTTACCATTGGAATGGTTTTCTCATAATTAGAATGGATGAGTTGGTGTGATGTAGGTTTGGGCATATTCTTTGTAACATCGGGACCATTGCCTCTGGACTCAACTCATTACAATGGGGGCTGTGGTCAGCAAATGACCATGCAGGATGCTTGGCAAACAGGAATTATCTACGGAGAATGTGTTATGGGCAGACTTTCATGTTTGGTATCCAAATTCTTTATTTTGTGCTCCATTCTCTTTTAGCAGCTTTACTTTTTTTTTTTTTCCTTGTGTTTTGCTTCTCAATAAATTGAGTCACTCAGGAAAAAAAATAAAATAAAATAAAAATTATGCATATATTTTAGGAACAAAAAGGTTGAATAATAAGGAAAGAAAAAGAAGTAGACTGAGGGAGATGATATTTACCCCAGGTGCAATCTTGACGTCCCAGTGTCCAAGGTTAGTTAGGATCCCACCACTGAAAGCTTGGAATTTTGGGAACCGTGACAAATAGCACACTTGAATAAAAATTTCAGCTACTAATCTACCAATGTTTTAGTCGTCCCTTCCTATTCTAGATCCTTTCCAATGCAATGTGGCCCCTATGGCTTAATGATGCTCTAGTGAGCCTCACGTGGAATTCTTTTAGTGGCTCTGGTTGACATAAGCTTTTTCATACATTTATGCTCTGTATTATCCGCTGTCATCTGATTATGTACCATTTGTTGTTCAACAATATCGATGTCCTAGGGACTCTCATGTTATGCAATAAGTCACTTCAAACTAACCTTCATTAGCCCATTATATAGTCATTCAAATTGAAATGATTTACTTTCTTCTTAAATAATATTATACTTGATTTATATGTTTACAGAAGCTCCTGTTTATTACTTAAGAGTTCCTGATAAAATTTTGATGTTCAAGTTTAATGCCTATATTATTTTTCCCTGATGGCATGAAGGTTGTGTAAAAATCTCAGGGTCAGTATAAGTCAACACTGGTATGCCCAGTTTGCAGCAAAGTTTCAGTTACTTTTGACCCCTTCATGTACTTGTCATTGCCATTACCTTCAACTGTCACTCGGTCAATGACAATAACCCTTTTTTATGGTGATGGAAGTACTCTTCCCATGCCATACACCGTTTCACTGCTCAAACATGGTTGCTATAAAGATCTTATGCAGGCCTTGAGTAATGCGTGCTGCTTAAAGAGCGATGAAAGCATCTTACTTGCAGAGGTATTGTTACATTACCCATATTATTATTGATTGATAACCTTTGCATTTATTTATTATTTTCTGCAGTCACTTAAGGTAGTTGATTTCCACTCTCCAGGTGTTTGAGCATCGAATATATCGATACTTGGAGAAGCCTAGTGATCCATTATCTATGATAAAGGATGATGAGTATATTGTAGCCTATCGACTTCCTAAAAACCACAATGAATTAACAAGATTAGAGATAGTTCATCGAAGTAAGGGAAAGTAAGCCTCCTCCTCCTCCCAGGCAATCCATATGTAGACAATCCTTATTTAGTGTTGCAGTAATTTATTCTTTTCCATTTCACTGGTATTACTGTGTTGACTTTGTTTGTCACAAACTTCTGCTATGATGGTATTCTTGTTTTATTTCGTAATCTTGGAGACATGTCATCAGGATTTGCATGCTATGCATTCAGGGTTTTAAGAATCGGCCAAGTCCGGTCCTGATTCCCCCCGATCTGGCTTGTGCCAATCCTGTATGCAAATACCTTATAGCCTGGAATATGCCGCTGATTCCGAGGCCGTTCCAGGCAGGCTGATTTGGATCCGATCCAGATTGGAATCTGCTGGGACCTATCTGGATTCCGATTCAGTGTTTTTAAATCCTGTTTGCGTTATTTAAAAACTGATTCCTTCTTCCTCTCTCTCTCTCTCTCTCTCTCTCGCACAAAAACACAGACACCCCCCCCTCTTTCACATTCTTCTTCTTCTTCCTTTTTGTCCTACCTGATTATCATAACCAACAGGATCTCGTTTTCTCCAGAGCCACATCAGACATGATTAACAACGTGGATTCGAGACTTTTTGGCACACCATTGGTTACTTGTCTGGGGGAGGGTCCACAAACTGGAACTGACGTTCAAATTGCCATACATAAAGTGCTTGGACCATTACAGAGAAAATCATATTTTTCTAAAACTCAGACCCATGCAAACAAAGAAAATGGTACTGCTCCAGGAGTTGATGTCGATCAATCAAACAGCTGCGACCCTCAATCTGCACTTTGGAGCCAAACCATAGACAACATGGAATTAAAGCAGACATCTAATGGAGGGATGTCATACCAGCTCTCTTTAACCGATGAGAAGGGATCAAGCTGCAGTCCCCTTGCAAATGATTCTCTCATTGGGACTGTTCAATCCATTAGGGTTGTGCTGGATTGGTCCGACAGGGAACATGACATGTATGACACAAGCTTCCTTGAGGATCTTCCTGAGGTCTACAAAAGTGGCTTTGCCGTAAAAAAGACACGGCAGGAAGCTATATCTCTGTTTTCATGCTTGGAAGCCTTTCTGAAGGAGGAACCCTTGGGGCCTGATGACATGTGGTAAGTATTCTCACATCTCTAGGATATATGGTTGTTATGTGGCCTTATATGTCTGTTACAATGTTGTGTGTCCTATTATTGAGTATTATTCTCTCGATGCAGGTATTGTCCTACCTGTAAGGAACATAGACAAGCATCCAAGAAATTGGACTTGTGGCGGTTACCAGAGGTTTTAGTTGTTCACTTGAAACGATTTTCGTATAGCCGATATCTAAAGAACAAGCTTGACACCTTGGTGAATTTCCCTATCCATAATCTTGACTTGAGCAAGTATGTAAAGAGTAAGGGCCCTGCTCCTCAATCACATGTATATGAGCTCTATGCCATCAGCAACCATTATGGTGGCCTAGGGGGTGGCCACTACTCTGCATATGCAAAGGTAGATAATCTAATCTTGTGCTTTATTCTGTGCTTAGACACATGCATTTTTATAACTAGAGTTGCAATTAGAAGCTGCATTCTTCCCACTATATCCATGAACTTTTGACTATTTTAATCTTGAAGCGAATTAAAGACTTGTTTATTAGTTTGCAACTTGATCATGGAATGATTTGTCAGTAAATCTAATCTTAGATTTGTGGGTGGAACTCGAGCATTGATTTCCTTTGCAAATGTATGTGCTTGTATCTCTATCCTCCCCTTCTCGTTGGGAGGATGATAGGAGGAAATCAAAGGCATTGGAAAACATGGGGTTAGACCTATGAATACAGTACATCTAAGATCCCTATGAAATTTAGCATACCTGAATTCCTGATAAAATTGATGCCCTTTGTGAGATGTACTGCAACTGTTGGCTAACCTGTCCAAGGCTGTCCTGATCTCACCGTATATTTACCTTCGGGACATGGAGCATAATAGTGTATCTAATGATGTTCGTTTACTTGGTTCTGCAGTTAATTGATGAGGATAGATGGTATCACTTTGATGACAGTCATGTTTCTTCAGTTACTGAGGATGAGATCAAGACATCAGCAGCTTACGTATTGTTTTATCGAAGAGTTGAACCAAAGCTGGGTGCAGAAGGGTCATCTAATTTTCATTCTTCAAGCAACTGAAGGTGATGCCCAGAGTATGCATGACAGCAGTTTGATGGCTTTGGTGCTTTCCTGGGGTATGCACAGATTGCTTTGGCCCTACAACAAATGCTATTCGAAATGAATGATTTTTGTGGGCTGAAGAACAAACAAGCGGGTCCAGCTTTTGATTAATAAGGTAGGATAGGAAATGAAACGAAACTGGTGGAGGAGGATCCAGGGTATCATCCAATGTAGAGGAAAATTGCTGATTAAAAAGAAGCAAATTAAGTTGTGCTGGTTTATTATTCATTTTTGCAGTGAAATTTAGAAGAGGTAGTTTGGCAGTACATAAATTATAGGGAAATTATTGGTTCCCTGAAATGATTCAAAGGTTCAGCCTGCCCCAAGATACGCCCTGGAATCATTGCAATTGGCTCAGAAGTTTTGATATTTACTCGAAACCATCCATTTATGGTTAACATGTATTCCCTATTAAGCTTTCAAAAAATATTTTTGTAGTTCTCATTGTTTCAGTCAGTTTGTAACTGTAGAATGTTTGCCCAAAGATTCGCATGGCCTATGGAAGAAAATTCTCTCTTTGTCTATACTCTTGCGGAAATTGGAAGAATTTATTTCTTAGTTGTGTTCTGACTTGATTTTATTTTTGGGTTATCTGAGCCTGCAGTGTGGGAACCAGCCAATATGGAGGAGCATGTGATGTGACAGGGTTTGTCAAAAGGTTGTGGGGAGTTGTGCTGGGACTTACGACGGAAATAGAGAGAGAGCAGCTGGCGTGGCATCTAGGGTACTTGCTCCTAGACTCCATGATTTCATTCGCAAAAATCTCCTTGGGCAACAAAACCAAAACCCTTGAAAAATAGGGGGGGAAATAAATGTTATTGATGCTTGAACATCCCTGAATCAATCGTTGGTTGTTCATGCCTATAATGGCTATCGAGTGTTCATCACGAAAGTCAGGCCAAAGCCCCTAGATCATCACAGGCACACGATCGCTGGTAGCCGAACCAAATTGATTCATCAACATCTGCTCAAAGAGGCAGAACACATTTCGTTTCCGATGATCAATTAGAGAACAAAGAGAGAGGTGATACAGAAAACAGAGCACCCCTTTAAAATGGCTTAAATTTTCTAATCTTCTTGTATTAACTTAAAGCCTTGTCCAGGCCTTGGTCGTTGGTCACCCACGCGAAGCCACCACCGATAAAGCCATTGGTATTTAGCATCTGCATAATCCATAGTTGAGGGCTGAGCTGACAGATGGGTAAATGTGGGTACTAGGACTGGGGTTGGGTTGGGGTTTGTTGTCACTTTAAATTCTTCTTCTTCCACATGCCAATCAAACAAGATGGGGCGGGAAAAATACCAAGTTTTCCTCCACGTAACTATTCCTGTTGCCACAACGCGATATCCTCCCAAACTTTCCACCCTAAACACTCTAGACAACCAAACGGAACCAAAAATTGGTCATTTGTACCCGCTCAATGGGGCTGTAGCAAGCTTGGGAATGATGAATGACCATCAATCTCTTTGATATTGTGCAATGCACACGAGCCCCCTACTAGTCCACTTGATGAACTAGTCAACAGATCAACCCAACCTATACAGTTACAAAACATGTCATTCCATACAAGGGAAGCCGCATTAAGACAGACCTTATAACCCATGGAACGATATTGCCCGCTTTCGCAAGAGTCTCATGTAAGGGAGGATTACACATTTGCACATCCCTTTAGAATTTTATGTGGTTTTACAAAGAATAAAGTCTATTTGAAACGTCAAGAACCAATGGTACACGAATACCCCCGATAAGAGCCCTGTAACTAAACTACAGAAACGGTTGAGGTAGAGTTTCGGATTGAGCCGTTCACAATCTTCTTTACGCTTAAATAAATTCAAAAGAGCATAAAAAATAGTCTTTTACTCTACACCAACCGGCCAACTAATACAAAGTGCTGATTAGCAACAATTCCTTCCAACGAATTGTGCCCAAAAATAAAAAAAGAAAAAATAAGTCTTCCAAAGAAAAATAAATGACTCCCTGCAAAAACAAAAAAAAAGGGGAGGAAACGTTAAGGGTATGTTTGGTTGGTAAAAATATAAACAGAAAATAACTTGATCCAATCAGAAGGATCTCTGGTTCAAACTTATTTCTTTTCTGAGCTTCCAAACATAGCTTTATAGATAAAAATAAGTATCTCAACCCAAAAAGAAGTAATGGTTGGCTCAATCAGGATTTTCTTTGTCTTGAACTTTATAAACCGAGGTAAAATGGGTTATTATTATTATTTTTTTATGGAAAAATGGTCCCCATCTGGACGCCTCCCACATGTGACCCCTGCAAACAGAGAATAAGAAATTGCCCACCAACGCATAGGGGCGAAGAGGACAATCTTGAAAGCCCAAGACAACGAAGCTGGTCTTTTTGTATCCTCTTCGCCCTTCTCTTTTACATGTTTTCCTTCTATATAGTTAATTAAAAGGATCATCACCCAATAATGATAATGATCCTTTCGCTAACTTCTCTTTTCCCTCTTAGAAAATATAGGTTGAGAAGGCTTGAAGTTCAAACTTAAAAAGGAAATCAACAAACATGGCCGGACCCACCGACCGAACCAATCTACGAAGCTCGACGTGTAAAACCCCAGGAGAATAAGCTTTATAGGATTCCATGTCAGACAACTTTTGTGATAAACCATTATCGTTATTTAAAAAGAAGAAAGAAATTTTCGCTTTTACCTTAAACCTTTCCCACTTGTGAAGCTCCTTCCGATTCCTCGTCGCCACCAAGAAAAAGCTGGTTGCTGCATACAGCTGAGGCTTTGAGCTGTTGCTGCATTGCAGAACAACTCAGCTCAAAAGAAGAGCAGAAACGAGCTGAACCACCCACAAATCGCAGCGGCGCCGACGGGAAATGGTCTTCCCTGAAAAACCAAGCACACGGCTTAAATACTATTAAAAAAAAAAAAAAAATCGGAGCTTTTTCTTAACTTAGATTGACTACCACAGTAATGATAACCCACGCCACAGACCCACCCCAGGAGGCCAGGATGCAATCGTGGGAAGCTGAAAAGTACGAAATCACAGTCAAAATTAAAATTACAGTACTGATACTAGCTGCTGCATCTTCGGCCAGCAGCTCGTCTTTTCCTGCGAGCTTTTTAGATTCATTTTAAATGCTTTTTAGTGTATTCCAGTTGGTTTTCCGGCTTTTCCAGAGAAATACCAGCTGCATTCCTTGTTTCCTTCCCCAAAATGGCCACGGCCGCCGGCCGCGAATGAGTGTGACGACGGACTCGTCGCTCCTGAGTCGTGATGACTCGTCTCGGTAGCTGACAAAAGCTCGAAAATCCAAGGCCCCAACAAACCATTCCCATCTCCCTCCCACCTCCCCCACAGAAGAAAAAAAATTAAGCAAAATTTCAGTAGTAAATATCCAAAATTGCAACTGTAATGTCTCATGTCATCAGGACTCTGATAGGTAGGAAAAGGAAAGGAACTAAACGAAGATAAGTAAGTACTTCTACAATGGAGTTGGATATTAGCCCACCGTGCCAGAAGTGATAGACAAGGAACCAGTTGATGAGTCTGAGGGCGAAGGTGTACTTGCGGAATATCCGCCGCTGCCATCACCGGTGCCGACTGTACTATTGCTGCTACCACTTCCACTAGTACTGGGGGTGAGTGCAAGCTCGTACGCCGGCGTCCCATCGGGTTTAAACAGTCCAAAATTCCTCTCGGATGTCGGCCCCGGCTTCAAGTTTTCGTTGAACAGCGCAAAGAAGTAAATGTTCAAATCGGAGCCCGGCCTCAACGGCGTTCCCTTCTTCTGAGAGACCAGCTTCATCAGATTCCCGTTGTACTTCTTCGCGTTCTCAATGGTCGCGCCGGCTTCGTTTTCGTCTCCCTTGGACGGCCAACCAGTCTCAGAAATCTGCACCGGCAGTTTCTTGCATCCCAGCGAAGCCAGCGCAGCATAAACAGCGTCGATCTGAGCGAACAGCATGTTGTCGTAGTGGAGGTTAGAGCCTGGATCCACAACCCCTGGGTTTGGCTGGAACAGAACATAGTCCAGAGAGACCTGTTTCGGGTTGGACCTGTACGCGAAGTATGGATATGCGTTGATGAGGAACGGGGAACAGGTTTTCACATGGAAGTCCAAGATGCGAGATATGTACTCCGTCAGATCTCGGCGGAAAGCTCCGGCGGACGGGGGATAGGAGGTCTCCAACACCGCTAACGAGTGCGCAGTTGTGACACTGACCTGGTTGTCTAAGCCTAGGCTTACGAGGGCGGCATGGATGCTCTGCATTGCAGGGAGAAGGTGTTCCGTTAAAGATGTGTCGTTAAACGTTAGAACCTCGTTCCCCACGGTGATGCAAGTGATTTTGGTTGCAGGCAAGTATGATTGAACGTTTGTTTTCACCCAGACTTGAGCTTTATCCGGATCCCTCATCTTCTCCAAGTATTCGTTTCCCAGGGAGACGATGAATTCGACACCGGTGTTGGCAAAGGCACAAAGTACTCGGGGATCTGCGTCGTAAAGCTTTACTTTACTGACGCCGATGGAGCGGAGCAGAGGAACGACGTTTTGGGGCTTGGGGAGATTGTTAGCAATCTGACCGTAGTTGATGCCGACGGAAGCTACAAGTACAGGAAGTACAAAACCTGCAAGAGATTTCGCCCGTGGAAAAATAGGAAAAAAAAAACAGAAAAGAAAAAGTAAGCAATTCCGATACGGACATTGTTCATGGTCGGAGGTGAAAGAACAGAAACAATACCTGAGATGAGAGCAAAGACAGAAGAGGAGCGACATCTATTAATAATCTCCATGGACGGACTCAGTGCTCGTTGCAAGAAAAGAAGGTAAAAATAAGGGAAATTGAGGAGAAGAAACCAATGTTATCTTTCTCGATGGAGCAGGAAGAGCAGTGCTACTCGGGAACACCGTCAATGTATTTTTAGTACTACATGTTGACGCTGCCTGTGTCTGCCATCGTGGTGGTTGCAAAGCTCACCGGCTCAGGGGAGAGATCACACGATTAATGGATGGATTCGCCGTCTGCTATAAGACAACGGCCATTACGGAGCAATGACAAGTAGCGAGTGTTGATAAGAGTAGTGAAAGTTGTGAGTCTCGTGACTTAAAAGGTGAAGTCCCAGTATTACGACTAGCGACCTCCAGCCAGGACGAATGAGAAGTACCGGTTACTAATCCAGGCCAGGAACAGTCCCCATTGAATGCTTAGGTATAATCGGAATAAATTTGGTAGCTACCCAATTGCCTCTGGAAATGGATAGCGGAAATCCGAATTCGAAACGGCAATCATATCCGTTTAGGGTAGTCATCGGGTCAAAGGATGTTTAGATTCAAATCCGAATCATTCCGAAAATAATTATCTAGATAATCAATTAATGTTTCTAAGAGTTTTAGAAAATTAGACAAGTTACAGAGAATGAGAAAAAGAGCAAAGACAACTTAGAAAGATGGATTAAGAGCAAATTATATTCACTGGGGGAGGAAGGCCTGGATTACATAAGTCAGAGTGCAAATGGATGGTTAAAAATCCAAATTCGATTTTCATCAATATTCGTTTAGGGGTATCTATATTCGGGCAATAAATTTTTGGATCCGATCACATTGATCTGAATTCGATCCATATACATCTCTATCCATAACCAAATCTTCTCCAACACAACTGGGAGCATGGTTTTAGTGCACGGAATCATAATGGGTATTGGCTATCCCCAAAATCAATACAATATTAGAACATATTGGTGTTGGATCGCTCATATAAAAAGAAAAAAATTACCCCTACTTTTTCTTACAAAATGGATATGTTGATTTTTTTACCCATGGTTTGTATCGTTCAACTATATTGACTTTTTTACCCATGGTCTGTATCGTTCAACTAATACGATATTGGTTAGGTATTGGGATTGAAGACTTGCCAAATCGGTATCGGATAAAAATACCCCTATTTTTTCTTAGACAACGGATTTATTGACTCTTTTTTTTTTCCATCTTGGCATGTGTCATTCAACTGATATGGTATCGACCAGGTATTGGATCGTAGACTTGTTAAATCGATACAGATCACCCGATACAGGTGATCCAATACCGATAGTTAGTATTGATCCTAACATTTTCAATCCCAATCCATAGGTATGATCCAAGGGTAAAATTGTAATGTGTATATATATAAATATATACTAGCAAAAAAGCAAGTGCAAATGCACGAGAGAGAGAGAGAGAGAGAGAGAGAGAGAGAGAGAGAGAGAGAGAGAGAGAGAGAGAGAGAGAGAGAGAGAGAGAGAGAGACTAATGACTATTAATAGTTTAAATCAAAATTACTACAAATAAGGGCAACTCTATGTAAAAAACACGACGATAGATAAAATATTAAAAAATATATGAACACTTGACAATAAAAGATCATTTTTATATAGATTCTAAATTAACGTTACTTCTTAGTCACATAGTCACAAGTCTATATAGAAAATTTAAAGGGTCTAAAACAATTTTAATTTTAATTTTTTTAGGAAAAACATTTAAACACAAACTATGCTAAAGGTTTAGTGTATGCTCTCAAACCAATGCCTAGGATCTTCTATATTCGTTACTTAAAGATATATATATATATATATATTAAGTCTTAGTACATAATCTCATTATTTGTTGAATTAATTGTTTTTTATTGTACATGTCAATTTAAATAGGATATCAAAAGTCATAAATGACTTTCTTTGATGCTCAACTTTCTTGTGTGTCAATATATGGCATACATCCTATACCAAAAATATAGATGGCATACATTAAGTGGACAACGTGCCTATCTATTTCCTATTATCGATAAATGGTTTCTATATCATTTTTTCTAATGAAAACACAACCAATAAAGTGGGCATCAAATTGTTCTGCAAGGGAAAGGAGGAAGGGTGGGGGGAAGGAGATGAAAAGAAGTTCCCAAAAACATGATCATAATTAAAAATATAAAATAAGTGTTTAGAGCAGAATATACTATAACATCAAAGTAATGGAAATGACAGAGTCACCAAAAACACGATTGTAATCAAGTTGTCAACATGGGGAAAAGGTTTGGATGGTTATCTATCATTTAGGCTTGGGGATTAAATGACTAATAAAAACTGAAATTTTCGTAAGGTCTCCAAACCAGTGAATCATGCATCCAACTATCAGATTTAAATGTAGAAAAATAATCTCTCGTATAAACAATATGAGAATGAAATAAAAAATGGTTATAAAACAAGGGTTCCACACTTAATTGAAGTTGGAATATACTGACCTCTTTATGTGGATAAATAAAGTAGAAAAGAATAACAATAGACAAATTAGAGCAGAAATAAACCTTAGTTTCCTGCTTGAATTCGGCCAAATCATAGCATTGCAGACATAAAATAGAAACAAAAAAGAAGGAAATACATAGGAAAGAGACGCTCTCACTACTCAAATCTCATAAAGAAAATAAAATGATTCAGAGATTTACTTGTACTCAATCAATTGCATTAGCAACATAGTAAAAGAAAATAAAGTCTTCTGTAAGCACTTTAGATCAAGGAAATCTCAGTCCCAATGTAGTGACAATGCCATAATCCATTGCCTAAAGACTTCGAGTGTGAGTGCTTCCTATGACATTCTATTTGGTCATCAATCATTTTCACATGCTAGTATTATGGGATTGATTTAATAGATGAGGTATAAAATCAACAACTTTTTTTTTATTTAAGGAAAATGTTCTCTTTGCTATTAGGGTAGGGCACGCTAGCATTATTGTGTCTATCCCTCTCCTCATCACATAAATGACCTTGTTGCCCTCCAATGTTCGATATTATTCTGGTGTTATGGGGTTGATATAATAGATGAGGAACATAATCAACAACCTCCTTTTTTTTTTTTAAAGGAAAATGTTCTCTTTGCTATTAGGGTAGGGCACGCTAGCATCATTGTGTCTATCCCTCTCCTCATCATGCAAATGTCCTTGTTGCCCTCCAATGAACAATACTATTTTACCGCAGCTCAGTGGTGCACTCTTTTATCTGCTTGGTCAAAGAACTCTCTCCCTTTTCCTAAATTCATAATTCCTTTACAATCGGATCTATACTATTATATATTGGATATTGGCCATGGTTTACTACTATTAAAAAATCTTCATAGTTGCATGTCATCCATTAGAATGTTGTAAACTTCCCCCACCCCCACAAAAAAAAAAAAAAAAAAAAAAAAATGATCTGCTCGAATATTAAATGAGTCACTAAAAGATTTTAAGGTTTCTCCCTAACCGAGAGAGAGAGAGAGAGAGAGAGAGAGAGAGAGAGAGAGAGAGAGAGAGAGAGTGTTTGAAGTTTTTCAATCTTTCACTTTATGTCTTTAATTTGTTTCCACCTGTGGAGTGCAATACGCATGATGAATCCCATTATAATGGTATGTTAAATATGATTTGGGGACATGTTAAATGATCAAGTACATGCTTTCTTTCGATTACATTTAGAGTATCTACCCTTCCTTGCAGATGGAGTTATTTTTTAGAAGAATCCAGTACCAGCTATTAAGAATCCAAAATTTCATACTTTAGAGTTGTTGGAACTTTTTGTTTGTCTTGCCTTTGCTTGTATTTAGGTAATTTTTTATATTGGCATATCTGATGGTCGGATTTGCTTTGGACCCTAGTTGAGTGTTCCTTTTAGGAGAGCCTTAAAGTCCACGAAAGCTTGTCCCAACCTATAAGATAATAAAACTGACAGAAAATAAAGTAAAACAGGGGTGCCGCTAGCGGTTACACAGGGATTATTGATATTGAAAATATCATAAATTGATCACCAATATTACTAACTAGATTTAATGATGAAATTTAAAGCAAACCAATGAATAAAACCTAAAAGAACAAAGCTAATCAATGGAGGAAAAATCATTACCTGGTGAATAAAACAAAGTATGATGAAAGATAACCCATGTTTCCCATCCACAGGTTCAGATTCTCACTGTCCTAGCTCATGCCATAGTTGATTGAATCTCACAGCAAAGTTGCATAACTTCAAGCTTCAAATTCATTACATTGCAAGGAGCCCTTGGCTATACAAGTTTATATAGAAAATAATGAAATCTATTCCTTACCATTATAGTGCAATACTATTCCTCTATGTATGTGTGTGTGTGTGTGTGTGTGTGTGTGTGTGTGTGTGAGAGAGAGAGAGAGAGAGAGAGAGAGAGAATTATGGGATTTAAATATGGAGAGATGTGAAATGGGGGCATTAGTCGTAATTTAAGTAGTAAATGGGGGCATTTGGGTTAGATGGTAAAGTTTGCCAAAAATCACCAGTACGTCCTCTTATAGAATAGATATATAGATAGATATATAAGATGAAATTACACTCCCCTCCCCATTGGTTTCAACCTATTTCCCTCCCCTCCCCTGTATAATTAGGAATGACTTCCCCATCTCCTATATATTTGAAAATGCTTTCAGTCGTAAAAACACCATGAGATGCTTACTATTAAGTGATGACATAAGCCGTACCATTTCTTTTTAATCTCCAAAATACCCTTATTGAAATGAGATTCAAGTATTGTCCTCACTCACGATAATAGAAAGAAGTGAGACATTATATCATCTTCGTTGTTCCAGCAAACGTGAGGTGTACTAGCTCTCGTCTTCTTGAGATGGTGACCTATAAGTTGAAGATCTCCAATCACTTCAAGCTCTCAATTGAACAAAACTCCTAACTTGCTTGAGTTATCGTATAAACACATCTAGCTGAATCGGGACTTGGAGATGATGGATTTTTGCCATCGATTTCTTCATTGAGCAGAGGTTATAGCTGAACGGTGTTGAATATTTTTCACATATCATCCAAAATTAGAAGAAATTTCTCTTACTTAGGGCTTCGAACAATGTATCGACCCCACTACTATTTGATAATATGCGGCGCTTACATATACTAGTTTGGATACTTTGAATGTTGGGAGTGAGAGACATTGTAATACCCTGCTTCTTAAACTCGGTCTGATTTCGCGATTGAACCGGTTTAACCATGCAGGAACCGAGCCAGAGGAAATTAGAGCGGGTTCCTTATGGGCTATGATGGCACGGGTGACCTTAAACACCGGCTGGCCTGACAAGTCCGAGCCAGTGCCAGAAGAGACGGGAGTGCCCAAACCGTGTACGTGCACCTACCATAAGGCTATGTATAGATAAAATAGGTATTATATCCGTATTTTAAGGTATATACGTATGCTACATCGTATGCCTGGGGTGGGGTTCGCGCCGAGGTCCGAACCCTGTCAAAATCCCAAGTCTTGGCTCTCAGGTGGGTAGGACAGATGGGTGCACCCACCTGAGTGACCCATCCAAGAGCACTATTCACTTAATTAGGAATAATATATAAGGCTTTATGATTTCTTTTCTTTCCATTTATTACCCTCGTACGTTTGGGGAGAAAAGTAAAGAGGAGAGAGAAAAGAAAGGGAAGAGAA
>NC_056567.1:12207741-12221009 GCF_013358625.1 Macadamia integrifolia
TGTTTTGGTGGGGAATCCACTACCTGGTCATCGCCTAGTTTGGGATATTCCTTGGGAGGTATCAGGAAAGAATTGGAATGTAATAATATAGCTTCATACATGAGAAAGGGTTCTCTATTGATTCAGGTCTTGATTCCAAGATGGATTCGCTAACTTGAACAACTTTCCTTTTCTACAAATCGTCACTTTTCCAAGATAGAGCAAAAACTTTCTTTTGATAAGAAAAGAGAGACCATTTTTTTGTGAGTTCATTGCACTATACGAGTTAAGAAAGAGTGAGGGGAAAGTACAATCAGAGGAGGTCAGGCTACTTTATAGATTATTGAGCTTAAAGGCAAGAGTCCAAGAGACACTTAAGCAGAAAATCAGAAGTAAGTTACTCCACTAGAGGCATATCTTCTACGAACTAACCAAAGTATTGGCACATGAAGGCATTTAGCAGCCTTCGACAGGGAAGGAGATCTCTCAAACATTGGTCCTGAAGAAAGAGAAAAAAATGGTCACCCACCCTACCTGTAGACACACAGTTTTGCCACTTGCCCCTACAATGATGATGAACAAGGAATGATCGAGGTTCATGCTTTATATCGGAGGGGAATCTAGGCCTTTCATGATGGTTAAGATCCAACGCAACCCAAAACCCTAATCTAACCTGAAATTCAACAATACTTGAAACCCTAATTTAACCTGGGATCTTTTTCTTATACCCGATCTTATGGAACATTATATTAGCATGCCGTATACTGAAAAATTGATTCTAAGTACTCTCTGATGGTGCAGGAACGACATGAATAAGGTTGGTCGGAACACCCTCAGTTTACAATAGGGAAAAAATTCCTTCCTTGTAAATCTCAAATTTGTATGAGCAAAAAATGAGCTCAAAGCCCACACCATTGGATAGTGTTCGGAAAGATGATTCCGGCTATATATCGTAAGAAAATCGAACCACCGATCTCCCAGAATCGTTCCTGGAACTCAGATTAGGGCAGCCAAGACCTATTTTGCCCGAGATCTTCTTAGACCTGCTAGATTTTTGGTAGAACCCTTTCTCACGGGCTTGCTGAATTCCCCATGTTTTTTTTTACCTGATTTAACCCTGGACTCATGAATTGCTGCCATTTTTTGGTGGCAGACTGGCAAAAAAAGACACCCTTTTTGGCAGGTCAATCAAAATCAATGCTAATGGATTTTTAGAGTGTGAAAGGAATATGGGAGTGATCCCCCACCTACCTCATGATTGCCTTCCCATTCCCTTTTGAGAGAGTTAAGTGTGCATAAAATGTTCCATTCCCCAATCATTAGCCTCCCTTTCCATTTTTAGTATATTCCTTCACCCAATCATTAACCTACCCTTTCCATTTTTAGCCTATTCCTTCACTCCAATCATGGGTGGTGATGAGCACATTTATGTGTGAAATCTAGGGTAGTAAAACATGCATTTTACATATTTAGAATGGAGCTACCTTGGGTTTTATTCTCTTTTTGCAGGTTTTATATTTACAAAGCCTTAAGGACTATCGGGAGCTATATCTTCAATTTTACACGTAAAGAGGTTCTATTTCTTTCCATGATTGCGAAGAGGACAAAATTATGAGCAAGATGGACGTGTTCAATTAAAAGTACACATTCGTTTGGTCACCCGTACAAATGATTATTCTTTTCGGGTCAGAAAAAGAATAATGGATCAGAACTGAACCGAGATACAGAACCAGCCAGTTTGCAATTGTCCCAGAGGTACAAAGAATACTCCAAATACCAACAAGGATCGATGGACCACATCCTTAAGTGATTAAAGATTTGTTTTTGGTAACAACAACTACCTAGCGTAGTTGGTGAGCTATGGTGTACAAAATTCCCTTGCTCACCAAGAGGTCTCAAGTTCGAATCTCATGGTTGTTTTTTTTAGAGAATTTTGTTGAAGATTTCCTGCTTTTCACTCACTTAAAGCACTAAGGGCATGGAGGGGATTTCCACATCAAATTAGAAGCAAGCAAAATCGTGGAAGCAAGAAGAGAAGAAAAAAAAGGGAGAACCAAAGATTGTCCAAATCTTCTCTCTCCTCCACATCATCACCAAAGATTGTCCAAATCACACAAAGGAAGAAAAGAAAATCGTCCCTAGGAGAGAGAAAAAGAAGAAAAATAAATTAGGAAAAAAAAAAGGAAAGAAAATAAGCAAAAAAAAGGAAATTTATCAAATTTATTTCTCTCTTCTCTCTCCTCCATCTTAGCACTTTTGGACTCAAAAGATCTCACAATCAATTGTGGGTTTCTCTCTTTTAGGAAAGAGAAAATTGTTACCCTACCTCTCCATTCCCTATAAATACAACTCATGTAAGAGGAGGAGACACAATTCATTCTTCTTCTAGTTTTCTTTAGTTGCTCTCTCTCTTCCTCTCTCTCTCTTTTTAGTTCTAGTTCTTCTCTATTTTTGCTTTAATCACTTTTGTAATAGTTTTTTTTATGTCAATTAATGCAAGCACTCTTTTATTTTTATTCAGCTTTTTTATGTTTATGATTTATGCAATTGAGTTGTAATTTTTTAAGTTATAGTTCTAGGCTTAGATCTAGGTGACAAGATCACGAGCCGTGGAGCAATTTTTTTTTAAGTTCAAGCATTGATTCAAGTAAGTAGGCTCTTTCAGTAGTCTTCTCTCCCCCCTCTCATTCCCTCTTCTGACTACCCTTTCTTTCTTAATTTAGGATTTTTATTTTCAGTCGTTACATTATTGCTATTCCTTTCCCCCAAGGTTCATGGCTAGTGTATGTGTTGGCTTTGCCCCTCCTAGCCCTAGAACCATCAATTTATTGTTTTTATTTTAATTGTCTCCCTTTCCCTAAAGCCAAGTAGAGTAACCCTTGTAAGAGTGACTCTCTGGTCAAGTAGGGAAGCTCATATTATGATGCATCCCTCGGGCTAAGTAGAGAAACCTACTTGTGAGTCTCTCTCTAGCTTTATCCCCTTTCTTTTACTTTATTTTTATTTCAGCATTTTTTTCCCTTTATTTATTATATTTTTAATTGCGTGGGTTGTTTATTTTCAGTTATTTAAATATTTAATTTTAATTGCGTGGCTTGCGTCTTTAAATTCTTAGATGACGAATGGTTAGGACGTTATTTTAGATACATATGTTTAGGACGGTAATTAGAATTAGATCACAACTATTAATCGGTTCACTTTCGCATTATTAAAAGAGATAATAAAAAATAAAGTGGCTGCTCTCCATGTGTTCGACCCGTAGCTACACTGATCCGTACGCTTGCGGTTACATTTTAAATCTCAAACAAGTTTTTGGCGCCGTTGCCGGGGAGACAGTTCCATGTTATTTTTCACTTTCTTTTGGTAAATCGGAGTGCTTTGTTTGCTTTGTTTTATATTTTTCCTTTTCTTTTATTGAATTCCTGAGAAGAACAACTTGCAATAATAGTTGTATCAGTGGAGGTCGCCATGCCTCACAGTATGATAAAGACAGGTTTCGCCCTGTAGCAGTACCTCAGGAATTGACCTGAGCAACCCCGGATCCCTACCGGTAAGCTCCCAAAAAGCCAAAAAAAAAATTCAAAAAAATCAAAAAAATCATTAAAAAATTTTTGCTATCCATTCTTTTGTGCTTGTCTTACTTTAGTTGTGGGTAGTTTTCTATTGCATGAGTGTTAGGTGGGTACGTAATACTAAGAATCGGTTAGAAAGAAGAGATCCAACAAGTAGTGACCCTATACGTTTGCTCTCTTTAAAACCCTTCAATATGGGAGACCAACAGCAAACCCCTTCACCTAAATCTCTGAAAGATAGGTTCTACCCTGCTAGAACAGCCCAACCTTCCTGCATAGTTCTACCACAAGCCCAGGGCAATAATTTTGAACTCAAATCTCAATACATCACTATGTTGCCCCACTTCCATGGGTTGACCTCTGAGGATGCATACCTATTTCTAAGGGAATTTGAAGAGGTATGTGTTCTAATTAAGATCCAACAGCTTTCTGATGATGCTGTTAAGCTTAGGTTTATCAGTTTTGCATTGAAAGACCAAGCTAAGAAGTGGGTGTATGGATTACCCACAAATTCCATAACCTCATGGGAACAATTCACAGTTGTCTTCCTTAAGAATTTTTTCCCAACTCACAAGACCAATAAGCTTAGAAGTGATATCCTTCAGTTTAGGCAAAAGCCTAGTGAGTCATTTTCCAAACTTATGGAGAGATTCAAGGATCTACTCCAAGAATGCCCTCACCATGGCCTAGACCTATGGCATTTATGTCAAATAATTTATGAGGGTATTGATTACCCAACTAAACAAATGATAGAGTCTATGTGCCCTGAGGGATTCACATCCTTTACAGATGAAGGAAAGGTATGGGAATTCTTACTTGACTTAGCTGACAAAACCCGTGAGTGGGAATCAACCCAAGAGAGTGAAAGAACCATAGGAGGAAAAGGATATTTTGTGGATGGGATAGTAGCCAAGGAAGCCCATTTGGATAGCCTAATCAAGAGGATTGAGGCTATTGTTCCTAGAGAGCCCTCATCAGTCAATTTGGTTAAGATTTGTGCTTGGTGCCAATCCCCTGGACATGTCATAGAAGAATGCCCCAACACCTCTGGGGGCACATCTAATGATAGTGTTAATGCCTTATACCAGAATAATCCATATAGTAACACCTACAATCCAGGATGGAGAAATCACCCAAATTTCTCTTGGAATCAGGACAACTAAGCAGGACTTTCCAATTTCTATAATCAAGGTCAACCTGGACCCCAAAGGCCTCCCTTTGCACAACAATATTTTTCCCAAAATACTTTTCCTAGGTCAAATGTAGAACCTCAGGCGAGTTTTCGTAGGGCCCCTCTCCTATCATCTTATCAGCAACCCCCTGGGTTTACTAACACTAGAGAGGCAAGTAGAATTAGTGACTTGGAAAAAAATATGGCCCTCCTCATGATAAGCCATCAAAATCTTACGAGAGAACTTACCCAAGTTGTCTCAATTATGCGTGAGAGGGAGAAGGGAACTTTACCCAGTCAACCAGAGCCTAACCCTAGGCATCATCAGTCTGTTAGTTCACAAGGACCAACTAATACACCACTGAATATAGTACAAGGTCAGACCCAACAAGGGCCCTCTAACAAATTTAATGTTGTTTATGCCCTTAGGAGTGGTAGAGAGTACCAACAGAGTATTTCTAAATCTTCCTCATCTATTACTCATGTTAACTCTCCTTCAGTTGAGGACACAAGTGTGCCTTTTGTTCCAGGTTCGTCTGATGAACCTAAAGATTTTTCTGAAACTAAAGATGATTTGGGTGAGGAACTAAAAATGATTCTTCTGAACAGGGGCAAATCCCTAACAGTCCTTATGTTCATCCTATCCCATTTTCTAATCGCTTGGTACACAAAAAGAAGACTGCTTCCATGGATAAAATTTTAGAAGTCTTCAAAAAGGTAGAAGTGAACATCCCACTTTTGGATGTCATATCCCAGATCCCCGCCTATGCAAAGGTACTGAAAGATTTGTGTACTCACAAACGTATCACTAGTGTGCCCAAAAAGGCGTTCTTGGCAGGTAACATTAGTTCCATAATTACTCAGCCTATAGCAGCCAAGTATAAGGATCCAGGGAGCCCTACCATATCTTGTGTCATAGGCAACACCTATATTGAGCATGCCTTACTTGACCTTGGCGCAAGTGTGAATCTTTTACCTTACCATGTATACAAGCAACTAGGATTAGGAGAATTGAAAGCCACTGGAACTACTCTTCAGTTGGCAGATAGGTCTGTTAAGATTCCTAAAGGGATGGTTGAGGATGTTTTACTAAAGGTGGGGGAATTTATTTTCCTTGTTGATTTCATTGTGTTAGATACTAAGCCCTTCTCAACCAAGGATGAGATCCCAATAATTCTAGGAAGACCATTCTTAGCTACTAGTAATACATTAATCAATTGCCGGAATAGTTTCCCAAGATTATCTTTTGGTAACCAAACTATTGAGTTTAACATGTTTAGGATTGGCAAGCAACCACATATGGAAGAAGAGATCAATATGCTTGAGGATTTTCTGGATTTTTCTGATGATTTAGTTACCAACTTTGATATTGATTTTGATTCAGAATTCCAAGAGTGTATGGATGAGTTGGATGATGATAGTGAAAATTTATTTTCTGAAGTCTTGAGTCTTCACACACTTATGGAGCCCTTAGGATCCCTTTCCAATTCCATTCCCAAACCTTCCATAGTTGAGCCCCCTAAGCTAGATCTTAAGGAGTTGCCATCTAATTTGAGGTATGCTTTCCTAGGGCCTGACCAGACTCTTCCTATAATAATTTCTTCAAATTTGACTTCTAGCCAGGAAAATGAGTTACTTAAAGTGTTAAAAGATAATAAGGAAGCCCTAGGTTAGACCATGGCTGATATCAAGGGTATAAGCCCTTCCATTGTACAACATCATATATATATTATGGAGGATTCCAAACCATCCACGGAACCCCAAAGAGGAGCTAACCCAGTGATGATGGAAGCCATTAAGAAAGAGATCCTAAAGTGCTTGGATCATGGAATGATTTATCCTATTTCTGACAGCCAATGGGTAAACCCAGTTCACGTAGTGCCTAAGAAGTCTGGTGTGACTGTAGTTCCTAATGCCAATAATGAGTTGATCCCTACCCGTGTCCAAACAGGATAGCGAGTGTGCATAGATTACAGGAAGTTAAATGCAGCAACCTGGAAGGACCACTTCCCATTGCCATTCATTGATCAGATGTTAGAGAAGTTAGCTGGATATGAATACTATTGTTTTCTTGATGGATATTCTGGCTATAACCAAATCCTAATTGCTTTAGAGGACCAACATAAGACCACTTTTACATGCCCATATGGAACATTTGCTTATAGGCGTGTGCCCTTTGGGCTTTGCAATGCCCCTGCTACGTGCCAACGATGCATGATGAGCATTTTTTCTGACATGGTCGAAAAATTCTTAGAAGTATTTATGGATGACTTTTCAATTCATGGAAATTCCTATTCTGAATGTCTTCATCATCTTTCCCTAGTTTTGAAAAGGTGTATATCTAAGAATTTGGTTTTGAATTGGGAGAAATGCCATTTTATGGTTAAATCTGGTATTGTTTTAGGCCATGTAATATCCAAGGAGGGAATTAAGATAGATAGAGTCAAAGTGGATTTAATTGATAATTTACCACTTCCTCAATCTGTTAAGGATGTTCGGTCTTTTCTAGGGCATGCAGGCTTCTATAGAAGGTTTATTAAGAACTTTAGTCATTTAGCCCGACCTCTCACCTCATTACTTGCCAAAGATCAGACTTTTGAGTTTTCCAAAGAGTGCCTAGAATCCTTCAAACAACTTAAGAAGGAGTTAACCAATGCACCCATTGTTCAACCACCTGTTTGGACTGAACATTCTGAATTGATGTGTGATGCTTTGGATTTTGCCATAGGAGCAGTTTTAGGTCAAAGGATTAATAAGTTGCCCACTGTCATTTACTATGCTAGTAGGACCTTAAATGATGCACAACTCAATTATACAACCACTGAAAAAGAATTTTTAGCTGTTGTGTTTGCATTAGAAAAGTTTCGGTCTTATTTAGTTGGCTCACATGTGGTGGTGTATACTGATCATTCTGCCCTCAGATACCTAGTTCAGAAGAAGGATGCCAAAGCCCGTCTCATTAGGTGGGTTTTACTTTTGCAAGAGTTTGATTTAGAAATTAGGGATAAGAAAGGAGTTGAAAACCTAGTTGCAGACCATTTATCCCGGCTTCCCAATTCCTTGACTGTTGATTCTCCAGTCAACGAGAACTTTCCAGATGAACAATTATTTGCAATGTCCAGTGAACCATGGTTTGCTGACATTGTCAACTTCTTAGTTTCAAGTGTGACTCCGGATCACTAGTCCACCCAAAATAAGTATAGGTTTCATTCCCAAGTTAAGCACTTTTTCTGGAATGATCCTTATTTGTTTAAGATATGTCCAGATCAGATTATCCGACGATGTGTTCCTGATCATGAGCAACATTCCATTCTCTCTCTCTTTAGTTTTAGTTCTTCTCTATTTTTGCTTTAATCACTTTTGTAATAGTTTTTTATGTCAATTAATGCAAGCACTCTTTTATTTTTATTCGGCCCTTTTTGTTTATGATTTATGCAATTGAGTTGTAATTTTTTTAAGTTATAGTTCTAGACTTAGATCTAGGTGATAAGATCACGAGCCGTGGAGCAATTTTTTTTTCAAGTTCAAGCATTGATTCAAGTAAGTAGGCTCCTTCAATAGTCTTCTCTCCGCCCTCTCATTCCCTCTTTTGACTACCCTTTCTTTCTTAATTTAGGATTTTTATTCTCAGTCGTTATATTATTGCTATCCCTTTCCCCCAAGGTTTATGGCTAGTGTATGTGTTGGCTTTGCCTCTCCTAGCTATAGAACCATCAATTTATTGCTTTTATTTTAATTGTCTCCCTTTCCCTAAAGCCAAGTAGAGTAACCCTTGTAAGAGTGACTCTCTGGTCAAGTAGGGAAGCTCATATTATGATGCATCCCTCGGGCTAAGTAGAGAAACCTACTTGTGAGTCTCTCTCTAGCTTTATCCCTTTTATTTTACTTTATTTTTATTTCAGCATTTTTTTTCCTTTATTTATTTATTTTTTTTAATTGCGTGGGTTGTTTATTTTCAGTTATTTATTTATTTAATTTTAATTGCGTGGCTTGCGTCTTTAAATTCTTAGATGAAGAATGGTTAGGACGTTATTTTAGATACATATGTTTAGGACGGTAATTAGAATTACATCACAACCATTAATCGGTTCACTTTCGTATTATTAAAAGAAATAAAAAATTAAGTGGCTGCTCTCCCTGTGTTCGACCCGTAGCCACACTCATCCGTACCGGTTACATTTTAAATCTCAAACAAGTTTTTGGCACCGTTGCCGGGGAGACTGTTTCATGTTATTTTTCACTTTCTTTTGGTAAATCAGAGTGCTTTGTTTCATATTTTTCCTTTTCTTTTGTTGAATTTCTGAGAAGAACAACTTGCAATAATAGTTGTATCAATGGTGGTCGCCATGCCTCGCAGTATGATAAAGGCAGGTTTCGCCCTGTAGCAGTACCTCAGGAACTGACCTGAGCAACACCGGATCCCTGCCGGTAAGCTCCCAAAAAAGCAAAAAAAAGAAAAAAATATCAAAAAATCAAAAAAATCATAAAAAAAAAGTTTTGCTATCCATTCTTTTTGTGCTTGTCTTACTTTAGTTATGGGTAGTTTTCTGTTGCATGAGTGTTAAGTGGGTACGTAATACTAAGAATCGGTTAGAAAGAAGAGATCCAACAAGTAGTGACCCTATACGTTTGCTCTCTCTAAAACCCTTCAATATGGGAGACCAACAGCAAAACCCTTTACCTAAATCTCTGAAAGATATGTTCTATCCTGCTAGAACAGCCCAACCTTTTTGCATAGTTCTACCACAAGCCCAGGGCAATAATTTTGAACTCAAATCTCAATACATCACTATGTTGCTCCACTTTCATGGGTTGACCTCTGAGGATGCATTCCTATTTCTAAGGGAATTTGAAGAGGTATGTGTTCTAATTAAGATTCAATAGCTTTCTGATAATGATGTTAAGCTTAGGTTTATCACTTTTGCATTGAAAGACCAAGCTAAGAAGTGGTTGTATGGGTTACCCACAAATTTCATAACCTCATGGGAACAGTTCACAGTTGTCTTCCTTAAGAAGTTTTTCCCAACTCACAAGACCAATAAGCTTAGAAGTGATATCCTTCCGTTTAGGCAAAAGCCTAGTGAGTCATTTTCCAAACTTATGGAGAGATTCAAGGATCTACTCCAAGAATGCCCTCACCATAGCCTAGACCTATGGCATTTATGTCAAATAATTTATGAGGGTATTGATTACCCAACTAAACAAATGATAGAGTCTATGTGCCCTGAGGGATTCACCTCATTTACAGACGAGGGAAAGGCATGGAAATTCTTACTTGATTTAGCCGACAAAACCCGTAGTGGGAATCAACCCAAGAGAGTGAAAGAACCATAGGAGGAAAAGGATATTTTGTGGATGGGATAGTAGCCAAGGAAGCCCATTTGGATAGACTAATCAAGAGAATTGAGGCTATTGTTCCTAGAGCGCCATCATCAGTCAATTTGGTTAAGATTTTTGCTTGGTGCCAGTTCCCTGGACATGTCATAGAAGAATGCCCCAACACCTCTGGGGGCACTTCTAATGATAGTGTTAATGCCTTATACCAAAATAATCCATATAGTAACACCTACAATCCAGGATGGAGAAATCACCCAAATTTCTCTTGGAATCATAGCAACCAAGCAGTGCCTTCCAATTTTCATAATCAAGGTCAACCTGGACCCCAAAGGCCTCCCTTTGCACAACAATCTTTTTTTCCAAAATACTTTTCCTAGGTCAAATGCAGGACCTCTGGCTAGTTTTCCTAGGGCCCCTCTCCTATCATCTTATCAGCAACCCCCTGGGTTTACCAACACTGAAGAGGCATGTAGAATAAGTGACTTGGAAAAAAATATGGCCCTCCTCATGACAAGCCATCAAAATCTTACAAGAGAACTCACTCAAGTTGTCTCAATTATGCGTGAGAGGGAGAAATGATCTTTACCCAGTTAACCAGAGTCTAACCCAAGGCATTGATGAACACATTTATGTGTGAAATCTAGGGTAGTAAAACATACATTTTACATATTTAGAATGGAGCTACCTTGGGTTTTACTCTCTTTTTGCAGGTTTTATATTTTCAAGGCCTTAAGGACTATCGGGAGCCATATCTTCAATTTTACACGTAAAGAGGTCCTATTTCTTTCCATGGTTGCGAAGAGGACGAAATTCTGAGCAAGATGGACGTGTTCAATTAAAAGTACACATTCGTTTGGTCACCCGTACAAATGATTATTCTTTTTCGGGTCAGAAAAAGAATAATGGATCAGAACTGAACCGAGATGCAGAACCAGCCCATTTGCAATTGTCCCAGAGGTACAAGGAATACTCCAAATGCCAACAAGGATCGATGGACCACATCCTTAAGTGATTAAAGATTTGTTTTTGGTAACAACAACTACCTAGCTTAGTTGGTGACTATGGTGTACAAAATTCTCTTGCTCACCAAGAGGTCTCAAGTTCGAATCTTATGGTTGTTTTTTTTAGAAGATTTTGTTGAAGATTTTCTGCTTTAGAAGCAAGCAAAATCGTGGAAGGGTGCAAAAAAAAAAAAAAAAAAAAAAAGGAAAGCAAAATCGTGGAAGCAAGAAGAGAAGAAAAAAAAAGGAAAGAGAAAAAAAATGGGAGAACCAAAAATTGTCCAAATCTTCTCTCTCCTCCACATCATCACCAAAGATTGTCCAAATCACACAAAGGAAGAAAAAAATCGTCCCTAGAAGGAAAGAAAATAAGCAAAAAATTTTAGGAAATTTCTCAAAATTTATTTCTCTCTTCTCTCTCCTCCATCTTAGCACTTTTGGACTCAAAAGATCTCACAATCAATTGTGGGTTTCTCTCTTTTAGGAAAGAGAAATTTGTTACCTACCTCCCCATTCCCTATAAATACAACTCATGTAAGAGGAGGGAGACTAGTTGCTCTCTCTTCCTCTCCTCTTTGTTTAGTTCTTCTCTATTTTCTTAATCACTTTTGTAATAGTTTTTTTTTTATTTCAATTAATTGGAGAAATTTTTTTTTCAAGTTCAAGCATTGATTCAAGTAAGTAGGCTCCTTCAGTAGTCTTCTCTCCCCCCTCTCATTCCCTCTTCTGACTACCTTTCTTTCTTAATTTAGGATTTTTATTTCCCTTTCCCTAAAGCCAAGTAGAGAACCTTGTAAGAGTGACTCTCTGGTCAAGTAGGAAGCTCATATTATGATGCATCCCTCGGGCTAAGTAGAGAAACCTACTTGTGAGTCTCTCTCTAGCTTTATTTTTAGTTATTTATTTATTTAATTTTAATTGCGTGGCTTGCGTCTTTAAATTCTTAGATGACGAATGGTTAGGACGTTATTTTTAGGACGGTAATTAGAATTAGATCACAACCATTAATCAGTTCACTTTCGCATTATTAAAAGAAATAAAAAATAAGGTGGCTGCTCTCCCTGTGTTCGACCCGTAGCTACACTGATTCGTACGCTTGCGGTTACATTTTAAATCTCAAACAAGTTTTTGGCGCCGTTGCCGGGGAGACAGTTCCATGTTATTTTTCACTTTCTTTTGGTAAATCGGAGTGCTTTGTTTGCTTTGTTTTATATTTTTCCTTTTCTTTTATTGAATTCCTGAGAAGAACAACTTGCAATAATAGTTGTATCAGTGGAGGTCGACATGCCTCACAGTATGATAAAGACAGGTTTCGCCCTGTAGTAGTACCTCAGGAATTGACCTGAGCAACCCCGGATCCCTGCCGGTAAGCTCCCAAAAAGCAAAAAAATCAAAAAATCAAAAATCAAAAATAAAAAAAATCAAAAAAATCATCAAAAAGTTTTGCTATCCATTCTTTTGTGCTTGTCTTACTTTAGTTGTGGGAAGTTTTTCTGTTGCATGAGTGTTAAGTGGGTACGTAATACTAAGAATCGGTTAGAAAGAAGAGATCCAAAAAGTAGTGACCCTATACGTTTGCTCTCTTTAAAACCCTTCAATATGGGATACCAACAGCAAAACCCTTCACCTAAATCTCTGAAAGATAGGTTCTACCCTGCTAGAACAGCCCAACCTTCCTGTATAGTTCTACCACAAGCCCAGGGCAATAATTTTGAACTCAAATCTGAATACATCACTATGTTGCCCCACTTTCATGGGTTGACCTCTGAGGATGCATACCTATTTCTAAGGGAATTTGAAGAGGTATGTGTTCTAATTAAGATCCAACAGCTTTCTGATGATGCTGTTAAGCTTAGGTTTATCACTTTTGCATTGAAAGACCAAGCTAAGAAGTGGTTGTATGGGTTACCCACAAATTCCATAACCTCATGGGAACAGTTCACAGTTGTCTTCCTTAAGAAGTTTTTCCCAACTCACAAGACCAATAAGCTTAGAAGTGATATCCTTCAGTTTGGCAAAAGCCTAGTGATCATTTTCCAAACTTATGGAGAGATTCAAGGATCTACTCCAAGAATGCCCTCACCATGGCCTAGACCTATGGCATTTATTCCATTACATCCTCTTACAATGCCATATGTAGATTTCTTGTTGTAAGATGTTTAGCTTGTCATTATCCCTGGTTTATGCTCTCCAAGTTGTATGGGTTGG
>NC_056567.1:12221029-12248992 GCF_013358625.1 Macadamia integrifolia
CCCCCAGTGTTCTGATTTCAAGTCATGCCTCTCTCTCTGCCTCCCTCCTCCCACCATGCATTGTTCAGAGCGTATCCTTGCAGATGAGATTGAGATTTTGGCTGGTGGAATATGGGATGAATTATTCCTCGACCGGGATAGGGACTATAGAGCCTTCCTAGAGGAGGAGATAGTATCCACCCCTCTTGGTCTTGGTGGTCCAGTAGTATATTTCCCTTCCATGAGTGTTTCCTTCATGCTTCAATTTCTTTTTGTTTTGGTCATGATTGATGTTCTTTCAGGGGAGAACACGACGTGTAGACCTTTTTACTATTCATTCGAACGTCAGTGCTATTGATCCTTCATAAGTTGGATCCTCTACTAGTGTGAGTGGGTCTCTCAGAATAGCCAACATTCCCTTCCGTGGCTTCCCGCTTGGTGCTACCCCAACGCGGCCAATCCTAGCCTCCCTTATCTTCTGAAATGGAGAACAGATGTAGATGTTTTCCTTGGGCTGCCCATTCCTTATGACTATATGAGTATCTGACCATCCTTCAATTGACTTTCGACCTCCTTTAGTTGAAATGCTCTTTCTCAGGTGTCTCCAAAGGTCTATTTTGAGATCAGGAGGATGCATCATGGCTTATGTGAGGTGATAATCGCCAAGGTATTTTCTACCTCTTTCTTTTCCTTGTTGCCCTGTTCTTTCATTGTTCTTCTTCTTGATTCTCTCCTATATTCCTTAGGATGGAAGGATTGTCGCCTTGGAGAGCCAAGTCAGATCTTGCCAGTAGGAAATTGCCCACCAGGATGCACTAATTTAGGACATGACACAGAGGCTGGAGCAAACTGGACTAGCATCCACGAGTTCCCTGGTATTCCATGAGGGTGATTTTGTGTATGGTTCAGATGATGACTTTATTTCTTAGGGACCTGTTCCTATAGTTCCTGCAAGTGTAAACACATGTATATTTTTTCTTTTCTTTTTTTCCCTCCCCCTTGTTTGTTCATCATTTTATTTTGGTGTCTTATGAATGAAAATCTATCTTTAACACAAAGAGAACCTTTCTTTTTGTTTTTGTTTCGGGTTTGCAATGTTTAGGCATAATCAATTCCACAAGTTAAGTTATAATTAGAATAATCGGGATAACACAAAAATCTAAATACGTCATCATTCTATTACCAAGTTAATTATATGAAAAGGGGAACAATTTTTCTACTATAAACAGGATAGGTGAGTAACAAGGTGGGGAGACAATTCTTAAGGTAGGTGAAAGTTCACAAACTCTTCTAGGTCCATCACCTCGAGCCCATATTGTTGGCCGTTGTACGTAGGAAAATAAAAGGATGTGTGAGTCAATCCCATCAACTTGAGGTAATTGTAGTCAGGGGTCTTCATTAGAAAATCTTTTTGTGGCCCCCTGGGCATCTCCATGTAATATCTCGCACAATCCTTTCCTATAGGTACTTCTCCCAGTCAGTGATAAGGTTGAATTTCGAATCTTCCCTTTTATCCTAATAGCAAAGAGCTCTGAGCATGCCTTCTTTTAATGCCTTAGTTAACTTTAGTTTCTCGAGGAGCCAAATTTGAAAAATAGTAGAACTCTCTTGATAATGATCTAGTCTGAATCTATAGCCATGGCTCATGTCATCGAATCCTTTGAATGTTTCTGCAAGAACCGTAGGGATGATGTCACTTCCTTTCTTCAACTGTTTTACCACCTCAATCAGAATGGACCATGCACCATGCCCAGGATTTTAGAGAATATAGCGAGCTATCATACAAAGCAAATAAGCATTCTGTGATCTCTATTGATGAATTCCTCCCATTGGTAGATATTGGGAAAAGATCTAGGCCACCTTCAGAATGTTAATCTTCCCATACCTAACGAACTGCTTCACTTCCTCTTCTTTCCATCCGAAGAAGTCCTGAATTTCCTCTAAATAATCTTTCTTCAAAAATGGTTAGAATAACCTACCTTTGGGTGGAGATAACATACAAACTCAGAATTCCTTGAGAGTTGGGCAGATCTCTACTAATCTAAACTGAAATACATGTATATTAGCATCCCAGTGTTGAGGCACCTACCAAAGTAATTGGTAATTTAATTTCACACACCCGATCCGATTGAGAAAGGACACATTCATGAATTTTAGCAATCTTGGTGCCCTCATGTTCATGTTCATGTCTAAAGTCCATTTCCTCAATGTCTCATCCAACGAGCTAATGACTTTTCCTAAAACCATCACAAACAAAAGACATATGATGATTTATCAAAGCATTACTCATTAGTTAATGACTCAAACAAGCCTTTACCACCGTAGCATCAAGCTCTTTTTTTTTTTTTTTTTTTTTGACTGATCAAGGATGGGGAATAAACTGGCCTTGATAAACAAGTGCCGGGTGGTGATTTTCTTTAAGGGGATGGAATCCTAGATAAGAGTTTGATAGACCATAGGTGAATCATAGATACCTAATGGCCTTACATGTCAAATGGTGATTCTTGGGGGATAGAATCCTAGATTAAATTTGACGGACCGAGAGGGCAAGGATAGATACCTAATGGCCTTGTATGCTAAAATAGCGATTCTTAGGGAACACAAACTATGATGATCTTTTAAGATACCTTGATTATTAATTTAGGAATCAATTTATTGCCTTGAGATGGTTGAGACTGGACTTACACATGTCAAGTTGCCTACGTATCCCTCGAAAGGAATCAGGTCTGACATAGTTCAGGCTATTCACCCTTTTAGATATAGTATTTCTTGAGTTAATCCATGTTGACTAGTCCGAGTATTTCTTTGCCATTGTGGTCTATGAGTTTCATAGCTTTATCTGGTAAAATCTCTTTAACAGTGAATGGGCCACTCCAGTTGGGCCTGAATTGTCCTCTTGGATCATGAATTGGGGCTCTTTGCTCTCGAAGAACAAGTTCACTCTCCTCTATGTGATGGGGCTTCACATTCTTGTTGAATGCCCTTGCCATTCTCAGTTGATATTTCTTCAGATTATCCATGGCCTTTATTTGCCTTTCATCAAGAAAGTTGAGCTCGTCATGTCTGGCCTTCACCTATTCTCCTTCAGGTAGCTGACTATCTAAGAGTACTCTTAATGATGACAATATGATTTCTACGGGTAGCACTACTTCAACCCCATCAAAGAGTACAGAGTTGCCCTTGTCAAGGATCGTACAGAGGTCCGAATATACCCACAAGGCAAGGGATAACTTATCCACCCAATCCTTATGTGTTTTCATTATTTTTTACAGGATGACTTTGATGTTTTTATTGGCTGCTTCTACTGCGCCATTGGTCTGTGGCTTTGATGAGCACAATAATGTGTGAAATCTTAGGGATATAAGTGTACATTTTGCCTCACTTTGGATATAAGTGCTTTTATTTTTCTTATTTTTTTTTAGTTTCCAAGTCTACAGGAGAAAGTGTTTAAAGTGAATCAAGAACCAATCCAAAGGTGGGACCCACTCATTGGTACCACATCCTCTCTCCTACAAAATCCTAAAGATTATTTTCTCCTTGCCACCTCACAAGATCTTGAAGATGCTATGCTGAGATTCTTTTTTGATTTAATCAAGATTGCAAGATATTGGTGAATATTGTAAGGAAAGAATAGAATTTGTTAATTTTGGAAACAGATTTTATCTTTCCTCACATAATATCTCAGAGAATGAGGATTTTTACTAAGATTTAATTTTATTTTATTTTCTTTCTTTTCTTAAAGAAGACTTGTAGAAGGAAGGAGGCAAGAAAAAAAATCCTATAAAAGCCCCTTCCTCCCCTCTACTATTTTATTATTTCCCTTAGTTTATTTTTTAGTTTATACTTAGTTCTTCTCTCTCTCCCTCTCTCACTCTTTAGTTTTAGTTCTTCTCTATTTTTTCTTTAATCACTTTTGTAATAGTTTTTTATGTCAATTAATGCAAGCACTCTTTTAGTCTTATTCATCCTTTTATGTTTATGATTTATGCAATTGAGTTGTAATTTTTAAAGTTATAGTTCTAGGCTTAGATCTAGGTGACAAGATCACAAGCCGTGGAGCATCTTTTTTTTTTCAAGTTCAATTTTTTTTTCAAGATTTGTTTTCTCTAATACTAGAAATTTCAGATTTGGTTTATTCCAGATCTGGTTTTTAGTACTGGTAGTATCTCAAATCGCCCAAGCTTTCAAGTTCAAGCATTGATTTAAGTAAGTAGGCTCCTTCAGTAGTCTTCTCTCCCCCCTCTCATTCTCTCTTATGACTACCATTTCTTTCTTAATTTAGGATTTTAATTTCAGTCGTTACATTATTTCTATCCCTTTCCCCCAAGGTTCATGGCTACTGTATGTATTGACTTTACCCCTCCTAGCCATAGAACTATCAATTTATTCACTTTATTTTAATTGTCTCTCTTTATCTAAAGCCAAGTAGAGTAACCCTTGTAAGAGTGACACTCTGGTCAAGTCGGAAAGCTCATATATTGATGCATCCCTCGGGCTAAGTAGAGAAACCTACTTGTGAGTCTCTCTCTAGCTTTCTTCTATTTCTTTTACTTTATTTTTATTTTAGCATTTTTTTCCTTTATTAATTTTTTTAAAATTACATGGGTTATTTATTTTCAGTTATTTATTTATTTAATTTTAATTGCGTGGCTTGCATCTTTAAATTCTTAGATGATGAATGGTTAAGACGTTATTTTAGATACATATGTTTAGGACGGTAATTAGAATTAGATCACAACCATTAATCAGTTCACTTTTTTATTATTAAAAGAAATAAAAAAATAAAGTGGCTGCTCTCCCTGTGTTCGACCCGTAGCTACACTGATCCGTACGCTTACGGTTACATTTTAAATCCCAACAAATTTTTGGCGCCATTGCCGGGGAGACAGTTCCATATTATTTTTCACTTTCTTTTGATAAATCGGAGTGTTTTGTTTGCTTTGTTTTGTTTTTCCTTTTCTTTTATTGAATTTCTGAGAAGAACAACTTGCAATAATAGTTATATTGGTGGAGGTCGCCATGCCTCACAGTATGATAAAGACAGGTTTTACCCTGTAGCAGTACCTCAGGAATTGATCTGAGCAACCCCGGATCCCTGCTGGTAAGCTCCCAAAAAAAAGCAAAAAAATAAAAATAAAAAAATAATAAAATAATAAAAAAATCATCATAAAAAAGGTTTGCTATCCATTCTTTTGTGCTTGTCTTACTCTAGTTGTGGGTAGTTTTCTGTTGCATGAGTGTTAGGTGGATACGTAATACTAAGAATCTGTTAGAAAGAAGAGATCCAATAAGTAGTGACCATATACGTTTGCTCTCTTTAAAACCCTTCAATATGGGAGACCAACAGCAAAACCCTTCACCTAAATCTCTGAAAGTATAGGTTCAACCCTGCTAGAGCAGCCCAACCTTCCTGCATAGTTCTATCACAAGCCCAGGGTAATAATTTTGGACTCAAATCTCAATACATCACTATGTTGCCCCACTTCCATGGGTTGACCTCTGAGGATGCATACCTATTTCTAAGGGAATTTGAAGAGGTATGTGTTCTAATTAAGATCCAACAGCTTTCTGATGATGCTGTTAAGCTTAGGTTTATCACTTTTACATTGAAAGACCAAGCTAAGAACTGGTTGTATGGGTTACCCACAAATTCCATAACCTCATGGGAACAATTCACAGTTGTCTTCCTTAAGAAGTTTTTCCCAACTCACAAGACCAATAAGCTTAGAAGTGATATCCTTCAGTTTAGGCAAAAGCCTAGTGAATCATTTTCCAAACTTATGGAGAGATTTAAGGATCTACTCCAATAGTACCCTCACCATGGCCTAGACCTATAGCATTTATATCAAATAATTTATGAGGGTATTGATTACCCAACTAAACAAATGATAGAGTCTATGTGCCCTGAGGGGTTCACATCCTTTACAGATGAAGAAAAGGCATGAGAATTCTTACTTGACTTAGCTGACAAAACCTGTGAGTGAGAATCAACCCAAGAGAGTGAAAGAATTATAGGATGAAAATGATATTTTGTGGATGGGATAGTAGCCAAGGAAGCCCATTTGGATAGCCCAATCAAGAGAATTGAGGCTATTGTTCCTAGAGAGCCATCATCAGTCAATTTGGTTAAGATTTATGCTTGGCGCCAGTCCCCTTGACATCTCCTAGAAGAATGCCCTAACACCTCTGGGGGCACTTCTAATGATAGTGTTAATGCCTTATACCAGAATAATCCATATAATAATACCTACAATCCAGGATGGAGAAATCAACCAAGTTTCTCTTAGAATCAGGGCAACCAAGCAGGGCCTTCCAATTTCCATAATCAAGGACAACCTGGACTCCAAAGGCCTCCCTTTGCACAATAATCTTTTTTTCAAAATACTTTTCCTAGGTCAAATATAGGAACTCAGGCTAGTTTTCCTAGGGCCCCTCTCCTATCATCTTATCAGCAACCCCTTGGGTTTACCAACACTAAAGAGGCAAGTAGAATAAGTGACTTGGAAAAAAATATGGCCCTCCTCATGATAAGCCATCAAAATCTTACAAGAGAACTCACTCAAGTTGTCTCAATTATGCGTGAGAGGGAGAAAGGAACTTTACCCAGTCAACCAGAGCCTAACCCTAGGCATTATCAGCCTGTTAGTTCACAAACATCAATTAATGCACCACTGAATATAGTACAAGGTCAGACCCAACAAGGGCCCTCTAACCAGTGTAATGTTGTTTATGCTCTTAGGAGTGGTAGAGAGTACCAACAGAGCGTTCCTAAATCTTCCTTATCTATTACTCATGTTAACTCTCCTTCAGTTGAGGACACAAGTGTGCCTCTTGTTTCAGGTTCGTCTAATGAACCTAAAGATTTTTTTGAAACTAAAGATGATTTGGTTCAGGAAACCAAAAATGATTCTTCTGAATAGGGGCAAATCCCTAACAGTCCTTATGTTCATCCTGTCCCATTTCTTAATCGCTTAGTAAACAAAAGGAAGACTGCTTCCATGGACAAAATTTTAGAAGTCTTCAAAAAGGTAGAAGTGGACATCTCCATTTTGGATGTTGTATCCCAGATCCCCGCCTATGCAAAGGTACTGAAAGATTTGTGTACTCACAAACGTATCACTAGTGTGCCCAAAAAGACGTTCTTGGCAGGTAACATTAGTTCCATAATTACTCAGCCTATAGCAGCCAAGTATAAGGATCCAGGGAGCCCTACCATAGCTTGTGTCATAGGCAACACCAACATTGAGCATGCCTTACTTGAATTTGGCGCAAGTGTGAATCTTTTACCTTACCATGTGTACAAGCAACTTGGATTGGGAGAATTGAAAGCCACTGGAACTACTTTTCAGTTGGCAGATAGGTCTGTTAAAATTCCTAAAGGGATGGTTGAGGATGTTTTACTAAAGGTGGGAGAATTTATTTTCCCTGTTGATTTCATTGTGTTAGATACCAAGCCCTTCTCAACCAAGGATGAGATCCCAATAATTCTAGGAATACCATTCTTGGCTACCAATAATGCATTAATCAACTGCCGGAATGGTTTCCTAAGATTATCTTTTGGTAACCAAACTATTGTGTTTAACATGTTTAAGATAGACAAGCAACCACACATGGAAGAAAAGATTAATATGATTGAGGATTTTTCTGGATTTTTCTAGATTTTTTTGATGATTTAATTATCAACTTTGATATTAATTTTGATTCAGAATTCCAAGAGTGTATGGATGAGTTGGATGATGATAGTGAAAATTTCTTTTCTAAAGTTTTGAGTCTTCACACACCTGTGGAGCCCTTAGGACCCCTTTCCAATGCCATTCCCAAATCTTCCATAGTTGAGCCCCCTAAGCTAGATCTTAAGGAGTTGCCATCTAATTTGAAGTATGCTTTCTTAGGGCCTGACCAGACTCTTCCTGTAATAATTTCTTCAAATTTGACTTCTAGCCAGGAAGAGGAGTTACTTAAAGTGTTAAAAGATAATAAGGAAGCCCTAGGTTGGACCATAGCTGATATCAAGGGTATAAGCCCTTCTATTGTGCAACATCATATACATCTTATGGAGGATTCAAAATCATCCACGAAATCTCAAAGAAGAGCTAACCCAGTGATGATGGAAGCTAGTAAGAAAGAGATCCTAAAGTGCTTGGATCATGGAATAATTTATCCTATTTCTGACAGCCAATGGGTAAGCCCAGTTCACGTAGTGCCTAAGAAGTCTGGTGTGACTGTAGTTCCCAATGCCAATAATGAACTAATTCCAACCCATGTCCAATCTGGGTGGAGAGTGTGTATAAACTACAGGAAACTTAATGTGGCAACTTAGAAGGACCACCCATTGCCATTCAATGACTAGATGTTAGAGAGGTTAGCTGGATATGGATACTATTATTTTCTTGATGGATATTCCGACTATAACTAGATCCCAATTGCTTTAGAGGACCAAGATAAGACCACTTTTACATGCCCATATGGAACATTTGCTTACAAGCGTATGCCCTTTGGGCTTTGTAATGCCTCTGCTACGTTCCAACGATGGATGAAGAGCATATTTTCTGACATGGTCAAAAAATTCTTAGAAGTATTTATGGATGAATTTTCAATTCATAGGAATTCCTATTCTGAATGTCTTCATCATCTTTCTCTAGTTTTGTAAATGTGCATATCTAAGAATTTGATTTTGAATTGGGAGAAATGCCATTTCATGGTTAAATCTAGTATTGTTTTAGGCCATTTAATATCCAAGGAGGGAATTAAGGTAGATAGAGCCAAAGTAGATTTAATTGATAATTTATCACCTCCTCAATCTATTAAGAACGTCCGATCGTTTCTAGGGTATGCGGACTTCTACAGAAGGTTTATTAAGAACTTTGGTCAGTTAGCCCGACCTCTCACTTCATTACTTGCCAAAGATCAAACTTTGAGTTTTCTAAAGAGTGTCTAGAATCCTTCAAACAACTTAAGAAGGAGTTGACCAATGCACCCATTGTTCAACCACCTGTTTGGACTAAACCTTTTGAACTGATGTGTGATGCTTCGGATTTTGTCATAGGAGCGGTTTTGGGTCAAAGGATTAATAAGTTACCCATTGTCATGTATTATGCTAGTAGGACTTTGAATGATGCACAACTCAATTATACAACCACTGAAAATGAATTTTTAGCGATTGTGTTTGCATTAGAAAAGTTTTGGTCTTAGATAGTTGTACGCAAGTTTGAAGAAGAGAGAGAGAAAATAAGAGAAAAAATAGGAAATAATAAAATAAGAAAAGAAAAGACAAGGGCATGATGGAATTTCCCATTAAAATAGAATATTGTCCAAATCCAAGCAAGGAAAATCGGCCAAGGGGGGTTTCTTGCACAAGAAGAGAGAGAAAAATAGAAAAAGGGAGAAAAAATAGGAAAAAAAAGTAAAAAAAATCGTGGGAGATCTTTCTCCACACGTTTTCTCTCTTCTCTCTCCTCCACCTCATTAACAAGATAAAAAAAAAAATTTTAGCTTCCCTCCCCCATTCTCTATATAATAGAATTAACATAAGGGGAGGAGGCAATTCATTCTTCTTCTAGGGTTTTTTTTTTTTTTAGCTGCTCTATCTCTTTCTCTAGTTTTCTCTTTCTCTAGCTCTAGTTCTAAGATTATGCTTTAAACACTTTTGTAAGTTCTTTTTATTCAATTAATGCAAGCACTTTTGTTTTTTATTCAGTCTTTTATTTTTATTGTTTAAGCAATTGAAATTGTAATTTTCAAGTTCTAGTTCTAGGCTTAGTTCTAGGTGACAAGAATAAGCTATGACGCATGTCTTTCAAGTTCTATTTTTTTTCTTCAGATTTATTTTCTTTAGCACTAGAAATTTCAGATTTGGTTTATTCAAGATCTAGTTTTTAGTATTGGTAGTATCTCAAATCGATCAAGTTTTCAGTTCAAGGGTTGAAGTTCAAGTAAGTAGGCTCCCTCAGTAGTCTTCTCTCCCCCCTCTCACTCCCTCTTCTGACTACCATTTCTTTCTTAATTCAAGATTTTAATTTCAGTCGTTACATTATTGCTATCCCTTTCCCCCAAGGGTCATGGCTAGTGTATGTGTTGGCTTTGCCCCTCCTAGCCATAGAACCATCAATTTATTGCTTTTATTTTAATTGTCTCCCTTTTCCTAAAGCCAAGTAGAGTATCCCTTGTAAGAGTGACTCTCTGGTCAAGTAGGGAAGCTCATATTATGATGCTTCCCTCGGACTAAGTAGAGAAACCTACTTGTGAGTCTCTCTCTAGATTTATCCCCTTTTTTTTACTTTATTTTTATTTCAGTATTTTTTTTCTTTATTTTTTTTTTAAATTACGTGGGTTGTCTATTTTCAATTATTTATTTATTTTATTTTAATTGCGTGGCTTGCGTCTTTAAATTCTTAGATGACGAATGGTTAGGACGTTATTTTAGATATATATGTTTAGGACGATAATTAGAAAGATCACAACCATTAATTGGTTCACTTTCGCATTATTAAAAGAAGTAAAAAAAATAAAGTGATTGCTCTCCCTGTGTTCGACCCGTAGCTACATTGATCCGTATGCTTGAGGTTACACTTGAAATCCCAACAAGCATCCTAATCATTTGTGTCACTGACATTTGCGAAGGAGATGGGAATTTCACCTAAGAGATTGACCCATTGCTTGGCAGTAGGTACACCCACAAGGAGTGTGGTGGGTTTGAACTACGTGTATGAGCTATGTCCGGTGATCATAAATGGACATAACTTGAATGCATTCTTAATCGAGTTGGATATGACTAATTTTGATGTGATTATAGGAATGAACTGGTTGTCCGCTTACATAGCCAGTGTGCTATGTGCGGAAAAGGTGATAATTTTTAGACCCCATAATAAAGGAGAATTTAATTTTGTGGGGGATAAGCCAAAGAAACCTAAGAAGATTATTATGTCGGCACTTCAGATGAAGAAGCTACTAGATCAAAGGTGTCAATGCTACTTGGCATCTATGACAAATACTGAGATAGAGGTCAGACCATTAATCTAACTGGACATGGTAAGGGAATTTCTCGATGTATTTTCGGATGACTTGACAGAATTGCCCTTGGACTGGGAGAGAGTTTGTTGTAGACCTACTCCACAACTCGACACTAGTGTTAAAAGCTCCTTACCGCATGGCCCCCATAGAACTAAAGGAGTTACAGGTACAACTTCAGGACCTTCTGAAGAAGGGATTCATTAGACCTAGTGTGTCTCTTTGGGGAGCACCGGTACTATTTGTCAAGAAGAAGGACAGAAGTATGAGGTTGTGCATTGATTATCAAGAGCTTAACAAGCTAACCATCAAGAACCGGTATCCCTTGCCAAGGATTGATGATTTGTTCGATCAACTACAAGGTGCTAAGGTATTCTCCAAGATTGACTTTAGATCGAGCTACCACCAGCTCAGAATCAAGGATAGTGATGTCAGCAAAATAGCTTTCAAATCTCGGTATGGACATTACGAGTTCTTGGTGATGTCATTTGGACTGACCAATGCACCGGTTACATTCATGGACTTGATGAACTAGGTATTTCAGGATGTCTTAGATAAGTTTGTGATTATGTTTAACGACATCTTAGTATACTCCAAAAGTGCAAAGGAACATGTTGTTCACCTGAGGCTAGTACTACAACATCTGAGAGAAAAGCAACTCTATGCCAAATTCAGCAAGTGTGAGTTCTGGCTTTCACAAGTGGCATTCCTAGGCCATATTGTCTCAGATAAAGGTATAGAGGTTGACCTAGGCAAGGTGAAGGCATTTCTAGAGTGGGACACACCCAAGAGTGTGGTAGACATTCATAGTTTTCTGGGATTGACCAGATACTACAAGAGGTTTCTTGAGAACTTCTCCCGCATTTCTGCACCAATGACCCGACTCACACGTAAGGGTGTGAAATCTGAGTGGTCTGATGCTTGTGAGAAGAGCTTTAAGGAGCTAAGGAAAAAGTTGGTATTAGCTCTAGTGTTGACTATTTCGACCAACACCGGTGGTATGGTTATGTATAGTGATGCCTCCAAGCTGGGATTGAGCTATGTGTTCATGCAGCATGGGAAGGTCATTGCCTATGCATCCCACCAGTTGAAGGATTATGAGAAGAACTACCCCACCCATGATTTGGAATTGGCAGCAGTAATTTTTGCCTTGAAGATCTGGAGGTATTACTTGTATGGTGAGAAGAGTGAAATATACAGTGATCACAAGAGTCTCAAGTACTTCTTCACCCAAAAGGAGCTCAACATGAGACAGAGATGTTGGTTGGAGTTGATGAAGGATTATGACTATACCATCCACTACCACCCAGGGAATGCCAATGTGGTAGCTGATGCACTTAGTCGGAAGTCTCAGTCACTGACTCTTGCATCACTAACCACTAATGAGTATCGCATAGAAGAGGCCAAGAAGCTAAATTTAGAACTACTAGTGGAAGATGTCACCTTGTCACTGTCAATATTAGTGGTATAACCCAGTCTAGTGGACAGAATTACTGCTACTCAGTGTACTGATGCAGAGTTGCAGAAATTGATAGTTGATTGCAAGGGGGTACAGATGCAGAGTTATAGAAAATGATAGCTGATTACAAGGAAGGATACCAGAAGGACCCAAATTTCTCTGTAACTGAAGGAGGGATCCTTAGATTCAAAGGAACATTATGTGTGCCTAGTGATGGTGATTTAAGAGATACTGTTTTAAGAGAAGCACACAGCTCTCCATACTCCATTCACCCCAACAGCACCAAGATGTACAAGGATCTGAAAGGTTCCTACTGGTGGAAGAGAATAAAGAATGATGTAGCCACGCACGTAGCAAGGTGCCTCACATGCCAGCAAGTCAAAGCTAAAAGACAAAGGCCCTATGGTTTATTACAGTCACTACCGTATTACAATCACTACCGTTTCTAGAATGAAAATAGAAGAATATCACTATGGACTTCATCACGGGCTTACCCCGCACCAACAAGGGTATGGATGCCATTTCGGTAGTCGTGGACCACTTGACCAATACAGCTCACTTCATCCCAATTAAGGTCACTTTTTTCATAAACAAGTTGGCTAAGCTATACATTGACAACATCATCTAGCTGCATGGTGTACCTATTAGCATTGTCTCCGATCAAGATTTCATATTCACTTCCAAGTTCTGGACATGTGTGCAGAAGGTTATGGGCACATAATTGAATTTCAACATAGCATTTCACCCACAAATAGATGGACAGTCAGAGAGGATCATCCAGACCTTGGAGGACCTACTTTGAGCATGTGCCTTGGATATGAGTTATAGTTGGGGTTAGCACATATCTTATTGAGTTCTCCTACAACAATAGTTACCAGGCCACCATCAGTATGTCTCCGTTCGAGGCACAGTATGGTAGGAAATGTCAGACTCCTTTGTATTGGGACGAAGTTGATGAACGACACATTCTAGGTCTGGACTTGATACAGGCCACTAGTGAGAAAGTGAATGTGATCAAAGAAACAATCAAGGCAGCTCAGTCCAAGGAACCATCTGAAGTTTGGGGTTGGAGACAAGGTATTCTTGAGAATCTTCCCAGTCAAACGGGTGATGTGGTTCAGCAAGAAGGGAAAGTTAAATCATAGATTTATGGTACCATATGATGTACTGGAGAGGATTGGACTGGTCATCTATAGGATAGCTTTACCACCAAAGTTGGAGGGTACACATGATGTCTTCCATGTATCCATGTTGAGGAAGTACATTCCCGACCCCACTCACGTCTTAACTTATATACCACGTGAATTGGACAAGGATTTTACCTACGTGGAATATCCAAAGAAGATTATTGACCAAAAGGGCCACATTCTCCGCAACCACACCGTTTCCTTCATTAAGGTGAAATGGATGAATCACCCAGAATAGGAAGCATCTTGGGAGTGAGAAGATGAAATGAAAAAGTAGTACCCCAGATTGGTCGATTTACTAGGTATATTCAATTTTGAGGATGAAATTCTTGTAAGGTGAGGGAAATGTTACACCCATGCCCTAACCCAGTCTAATTTGAACTGTTATGATAAGTCTCAGATCGAAAATAGGAAGTACCACCTGGTTTTGGCTCATGGCTACCCATTGTAAAAGGGGGAGAGATGACCCCACTTGCTTGTGTGTTGCTTGCCAATTCAACTGGAGGGGATTCAAGCATTCTAATCACAGATGGTAAGTGACCCGACACCCTACACTTGAATCCCAACACACACCAAAACTTCCAGAAGGCCATGTGCACAGCCTAGGAATACTACCCATGCAAGACTAACTTGTGGATAGCAAGCAATCAAGACAACTATCTGTCTTGATCACCAAAAATAGACCACCGAAAGCACCTGGGCCTGATGATCACACACTCTCCCACAGTGCTGCTGAACTGTTTTCGATGCCTATGGACCCCACCACCCACATTGAGAACAGCCTCGGATGATCACACACTCTCCCACACCTTCCCTGCCACTTGTAATTCATGTGAGTCCAAGGAGATGGGCCCGTGTGTCTTGAATTGCAAAATAACTCATTTGGACCCATTAAGGGCCAACCAAATTGACCTTAGTGTGAGGTTTACTATATAAGTGAGAAATGAGATTCATTTCTCATTTTCTCACTTGTAAAAGTCATAGGAGAGGGAAGGAAGAGAAGAGAAAGGAAGGAAAATGAAGAGAAAGGAAGAAGAAGAAGAAGAAGAAGAAGAAGAAGAAGAAGAAGAAGAAGAAGAAGGGGAAGAAGAGGGAAGGACTCACCTTAGCTCTCGGCTACCTGCATCGTTGCCGGAATCCTTACCGGAGGTAGGTGTTACTCCTCCTACTGCATTCTCTCTCTTCATTTTGACCTAGGATAGTTGTCCATAAGGTGAATCTTGACCTCCACACCTCCCCAAGCTCGGGGAGTATGTATTTCACCTCCCCGGTGTGATTGCTGAGCTAAAACCAAGTCTAGTGAACTCTGGCAACACTTGTGACCAAATGACCATCCAGGTTTTCAATCGTTCGATCAATATATCTCCCAAATGGCCTGATGGAATTGGAATTTCATTAGCTTAAATGATTCTAGAAACATCCCCTACAGACTCCATGGAATAAATTTTGGTGATCGAACTCAAGCCGAAAAGCCCCAAATGGTATAGGCACTTTCTTTGTGTCCACCAAAAACACTTAGCCAGGATCCGGTGGCTATTTTTGATGAGTTATCCGAGTCTTAGGATCTCTCTATTTGCACCATCAGATTCACACCTGATGAATCAGGTGGGTTCCAACCCTATTTTCGGTGACTGATTCGGATGACACCCTGGACTGTTAGTATTTGATAGTACATTTACCCTTTAGGGGTAACACCTGTGGGTTCCTTCCGATGTTCCTAACATGGAATAACACCTCATTGCCTTTGTGCCTAGGATAGAGACGTGCACATGCCCCTAGGATGGGATTGAATTGAACATTCGATGGCCGTACTTGGAACCCGATGCATTCAAACTTAATCAAGGTGAGAGATGGTTGACTTTTATTTTTGGGATTATTTAACTATTATAGAATTTCTTGCATGTGAAGGATTTTCACATGATTACTTATATTGCTTAAATGATGATGATGTTCCATAATATGTTATATTGTGATGGAAATGATATGAATTGTATGTTGTGAGACAGAATCCGGTGTAGCCGATGTGGTTTTGGTACTGTGATTGTCATATATTTGTTGCATTCATGCATTAATAATATGTATTAGATTAGACGTAGTCGTGAAATACACTTTGTGGCCAATGGTTTCTTGGTATAGTGTACTCCGGGACTGCATTTGGAAATGGATAAGCTTCATGGCCAATGGGAACCTTAGTGTTGTGTAGTCCATACTCAACTTTTTTGTATGCTAGAATAGGTATATAGTCATGGGTTACACCTTATGGCCAATGGTATCCTGGTATCGTGTACCCCGGGACTATACTTGGAAATGGACTCACTTCATGGCTGATGGTGATCCCAGTGTCACGTGGTCTATACTAACCGTGTCATTATGAAAGGTATATAGGATATTGTGATTAGGTGACATTCCCCATGCTACGTCCCCTTGCCAACAGGGGGTAAGGTGTTGGATAACCCGATGGTGGTATATGCAGTTCTGAGACCAAGGATATAGCCTAATGTGTCCTAGTAATATTATCCGACTTAGTTGTATTGTTAGGTGGTTTAATAATCAAATGGATTGTATCATTCGCATAATGGACTATATGTTTAATTCCTGTATTCATATCATCATAGAATATTATATATGTGAATGCTTATGCTTGGTTGTGTATGAACTCCACCCCTTACTGAGCAAGTTGGAAGCTCACCCCACGTATATGTCCCTTTTTAGATGATGATGCAGGTACAGTAGTGCCGCTTGGTGGTCACTCGACCTCAATGGGGCTAACTATGGAGTAGGTGACTAGTGGATGCCTGAAGCCTAATATGATTAGGATTGTGCCTGCGACTATTGTGCATATGCTGCACCATGAGGTGCACAGTGCATTTTTGATATTCTGATACCGACTTGGTGACTTTAAATTTTGGGCTTATTATGTTTAAGTCTTGAATTTGTAATGGAATAACTTGGTTATCTTTATATGGTATCACTAGATGTTCCCTATTTTATTTATGATTATGCTATTATACTCTAATTCCACTAAAATTGGTTTGGTTCGTGTTGTGAGATTGTTTATGTTAAGGTTATGCTATCAGAGATCTTGGTAGGTTTGTAAGACGGGTACGCATCTTACTCACACCACTGGTATTCCTAATAGTATGTTGGGTCTACTAGAATTGGGGTGTGATATAGCAAGAGAGGAGGAGGAAGATAGCTAGGTCTTCATCCTTTGAGGTAAGACCAATCGCCTTCTCTATACACACACACACACATGCCTCTATCTCCCTCTCTTTGCCACTCTCCATTAAGAAAAAAAGGGAGAACCCTATCCAATTCTCATCTACCCACATACCCCATATGCAAATCGATTTGGGGATTTGGTGTGGGGTACCTAGTTAGTGAGATTAGTCACTCGCAGTGGTTGTATGGATCTCTTCTATAGGAAGCCCCATCTCATACCCCCAATTTAGGCAACATGACCTAGAAATGGAGAAATTGCTCAAATTTTCTAAAACCCAACTTCCCACTTATCAAAACTACAAATTGGGAGGGGGATTTGATCTATAGGACTTACCCTAATAAGGTTGGTGGATCAATTTTAGTCTATGAACCTTCCTTTAGGAAATCCCCACCTAAACCCCCAAGTTTGGGTAACTAAATCCTAGAAATGGTGGAGTTTGCCCAAATCGCCTACACCCCACCATTCAAACCCAAAATTAGGTTGGAGAAAATGAAATTAAATATATGTATAGTGTATTGTGGTAACCACATAAGTCATTGGTGGTCACCACATGAACCCTTAACCGAAATTCCTAAGTTTTAGCTAACTAGAATTGAACTTTGGGGATTTTGGGTATATTGTGTAACCCTAGCTTAACTAACACACTAAACATACTATATCTAAGTTAATTGATGTGGGTGAACATTCCCCACATATAAATTAGCCCTATTGTTATAAAACCCCCCAATTTGAGAATGATTTCAAAGAAAAGGGAAACAGAAAATGAAGCTAGAGCATGTGCCTAGGGTCTCATTTCCTTATGGATGATTTATTCTCTTAAAATCTTATGTTTCCTCAGAGTAGAACCAACATTTGATGAGACAACGCAGCTCGAGGGCATCAACCATCTACCATCACCTAGGACTCGAGGTGAGGAGATTTATGTGATTTTATGGAATGTTTACATCATGATGCATATGTGAATAATCATGTCATTTTTGCATATTATAACCTTGTTTCTAGTGGTGAACAATGATGTGGCATGATGATATGAATTATGATTGTGCATATGTGTGTGTGTGTGTGTGACTTGGATGCAGAGTGACCAAAGGGGTTCTCCGGACGGGTATTGCATGCCCAAGGTGAGTGTGTGTGTGTGTGTGTGATTGGGGTGTTAGGTGACCGAAGGGGTTCTCTAGACTAGCACTGCATACCCATGGTGTGTGAGTATGGGGTACAGGGTGGCTGAAGGTTAGTTCCAACATTGTACACCCACGGGCTGTGTGAGTTTGTTTATGATGTGACTCAATCATGTTAGAATTCATTGGGCTAGGAAAAACAACTCGGGTGCTACACCGCTTGCCAGTAGGGGTGAGGTACAGGCAATCCCCTAGTATGGTGACCGAAGGGGTTCTCCGGACAAGGACCATGACTGTCCTACAGCTCAGATGACCCGAAGGGGTTCTCTGTATCAGGATTATGGCTGGAGGGTGGGATTATTCATTAGGGGTTTATGGGTAGCCGAAGGGGTTCTTTGGATCAGAACCTGCAAGCTCTTGACTCGCAACTAGCATATATCAGTGGGAGACCGAAGGGGTTATCTAGACCGACGGACGAGGGATATCCCCTATGTTGCAGCAGCATAAATACCCATTTTGGACTTAAAATCTATTAATTAGGTTTGTTCGCTAATAATCTGGATCATGTCATTGCATTCATCTAAATGCATTCATATTGGTTTCTTTAGGAATTTATGTTTTTTTTTTTATTTCATAAATTATTGTGAATGTTTGTGTGTACCCCTCACTAGGCTTTATGGAAGCTCATCCCCGCCGTTGCCCCTTTTTAGATGTTGATTTAAGGAATCACCCAGAGTATGTGGCTGAGGAGTTGGCTCTCTACGGAGGTGACCTCTGGGATGAGGAGCTAGCTACGCACGAGGACGGTTGCTTATGTGATGTATGTGCATCCGAAGCACGCTGAGGATAAGAGTATCATCTTCCTTTTGATCTTTTTGTTTAACATTTCAGATGTAGCCCTAGTGGCATAATCATAATTATGACTTCCACTATGAAAACTCTTTTGATAAATATGATAAATATCATTACACATCACCAATTGTGTATATCTTGATTATTATCATATATATGATTGTAGATACATTCCATAATTTTATGAACTTAAAGTACTGCATCGTGGATTTTGGATGGATAGTGGACACGTGTGTGTGTGTCCATGTCACTAGCCTTCAGGTGAGTAGAGGTGGGGTGTGACAGGTATTCTATTCTAAAATGAGGGATGACAACCCACTCAAATGTATTGTTTATAAGCCAAGTATTGTACAAGTTATAGAGAAAATCTTGCCTCTCAGTGACTTTTATTATGACTTGTCATACTTCATGGCTTATTCAATATTTGCAAACAGATAATTCAAAAGCAAGTACTGAAACATCATCAGTAATTTCCAGTGAGACCAATTTAAATGATACAACAAATGAATACAAGTCTGATGCTGAGATTAGATTACTAGATTTGTACTCTTGTTGTCATACTATGTCGATTGGTTTATGCTTTGGTGCTAACTTATCAAGCGTAGACTCTGTTACTAAATGGGTTGTTGATTTTAAAAATATGCTTGTGGAAGCTTGAAGTAGAACCACCTTGAAACCAAGGTGCGAATAAATCTTCAGATTTTTTTTAAAAATTACTAAAGCAATGGGAGAAGCTATACAAGGACTTCTCTTTGTTTGGAAAAAAAAATATTAATTTTCGAAGATGGAGAGGATAGGTCAACGGTTCACGAAAAATAATTTAAAGTGAAAAGATTTATTGGCATTTACTTTAATAACCCAAATGAGTGCATGAAACGCGGATTATATTTAAAGAATCATTAGAATGTCTATGGACTAAGAAAGGACACATTGGTACTTATTGAAGAGCTTAATGATTGCAAAGAGTGGATTAAAAATTTTATGACAAATGAAATCAAATCAAACACATTACCACTTTTGGTGATATTGACATTATATGTGAAGGATTTTCTTACCAAGGTATAAGTATGTTTAATCATTTTAGATAAAAGGATGCACCTTTGGAGGATCCAAAATACTAACTTTTAGATATAGGCCAAAAGTTGAATCACATAAAATAGTCTATTTTTTTATGTGTGCTTTGTGTTTATTTCATTTACTATCATTTTCTCTTGCTCTTTGAAATATCAACTATCAATTATGGGCGTTTCTGTTGTAACAAACTGGTATCAGAGTTAATCAATGTGTTTTTTCTTTGATTCTTTTACTATCATTTTCTCTGGCTCTCTGAAACACTAAATATTGATCATGGGCATTTACATTATAACATACTGTTATCAAAGTTAATCGGATTATATTTAAAGATTCATTGAAATGGTTATAGACCAAGCAAGGACATATTAGCGCTTACTAAAAAGCTTAGCAATTGCTAAGAGCAAATTAAAAACTTTGTGATCAATGATATCAAATCAAACATCTTACCACTTTTGGTGACATTGATATCATATATAAAGGGTTTCCTTTCCAAGGTATAAATGTGTTTAATCGTTATAGAAATAAGGATGCACTTTTAGAGGACCTAAAAAAATTAATTTTTGATATAAGCCAAAAGTTGCACCATGTAAAACTGTCTCTTTCTGTGTGTGCTTTATGTTTGTTTCATTTACTATCATTTTCTCTTGCTCCCTAAAACACCAAATATCAATCATGGGTGTTTTCGTTCTAACAAATTGGTATTAGAGCTAATCAATTTTTCAAGGAGTTTCTGAGATAGTGACAAAATTCAAGATCAAGAAATTTGATAGTCAAATCAACTTCAGTCTTTGACGCATAAAAATGTTGTTGGTCATCTAGTTGTTATGACTTATCAAGTAAGACTAGGAATGATGAAAAGTGGCTACTATGAGCTTCATCAATTCTATATGTATATATTCTTATGAGATGCTTGTCGTACTGAGAAGTTTCCTTAATCCATTGTCAACCCATGAAGTTGTTGTTAAATGAAGCATTCCAAATAATTTTGAGCAAAATATTGTTACATATGATAAGAAAAACTCTTGCAAATTATAAAGAGGATTTTATCTTAAGGATACTATTTTTACCTTTCCTCAAAAATTGACGATGAAACTCGAGATGAAATGTTATATGGGAAAACCTCTAAAATAGATTTTCAATTTTATATACGATTAAGTCGAAACAAATTGATGGGTGTTACTAATATAAGCCAAGAGAATCCAAGTAAATCATTGTAAAAGGCTTTATTATTTGATCATTATCCTTAAAAATTAAATGGATAATTATCAATGAGTTTGTCATATTCTATAGAAAAACAGTACAAACTTTAGGAATCATCCTGATATGTTGGTTCATCCAAATAATAAAGGAGTGGGACTCATCTATTGAAAGGGTGTATGTACTTTCAGGAAAACCTTTGATACCTAATTATGTAATGACTTTTGTTAGAGGCTCATCATCTAAGCCATTTGGTCAATTGTGATGGGATAAAATTATAGTAACAATTGTTACTAGGGCCAAGACCCACAATTAGGCATTATTGCATCCACAGTAAGATAAAGTGCTAACAATTAGAGAAAATACATGTGTGTAAAGATTCTCATATTTCTACCAGCTTTGTAGACCTATCTAAGAAAGATATGTTTAAGTAGAGAATGTTATTGAAGATGATTATCAATGGGTATGTCATATTTCAAAGGAAAATAGTGTAAACTTTAAGAATCATCCTAGTATGTTGGTTCGTCTGGATAACAAAGGAGTAAGACCCATCTGTTGAAAGGGTTTATCGTGTAAAAATCATTACAAACGATGCACCGATGCAATGAGCATCGAGTGGTTGGGAGCCCCTTAGGGCACGTGCTCAGATGCTCTCAGTCGTTTGATGCTCACTGCACCTCATTGTTCACTAAAGAGGATGTGGATTTGGGTGTATCTACCTTTAGGAAAGCCTTTGGTACCTGATTATATAGTGGCTTTAGTCATAGGCTAATCATCTAAGACATTTGGTCAATTGTGGTGGGATAAAATTATAGCAACAATTGTTACCCGGCTGAACCCCACAATCAGGCATTAATGCATCCACATCAAGATAGAGTGCTAACAATTTATAAAAATGCACATCTGTAAAGATTCTCAAATTTCTACCAGCTTTGTAGACATATCAAAGAAAGATATATTCAAGTAAAGAATGTTGTTGAAGATGATTATCAACGGATTTGTCATATTCTAAAGAAAAATGTCTAAACTTCAGGAATCATTCTGGTATGTTAGTTCTCTGGATAACAAAGGAGTGGGAACCGTCTTTTGAAATGGTATATCTACCTTTAGGAAAACCTTTGGTACCTAATTATGTAATAATTTTTTTGTCAAAGGGTCATCATCTAAGTCATTTGGTTAATTGTAGGAGGATAAAATTATAACAACAATTGTTACTAGGGCCGAGCCCCACAATCAGACATTGTTGCATCCACAGCAAGATAGAGTGCTAATAATTCGTGAAAATTTTATCTATAAAGATTCTCATATTTTTACCATCTTTGTGGACTTATCAAAGAAAGATATATTCAAGTAGAGAGTGTTATTGTTGTCCCCTTACTTGGACTTTAAGGTATACATTGGGCCTAATAAACTAAGGAAATAGAAATGAACAACCTATATTCACCTAGAGCCCAAATTTTTACATCTTTTTCAAAGGGTGTCATTATCGATTAAAATTGAAGAATTTAAATGTTTAAGTAAGAATAAATAATTTTAAAGATGGAACCTTATCTGTCAAATTTTTTATTTATTAAATGTACTATATCATCAATTTTTTCTTCGTATTTTTAATTTTAACTTTATAAAAAAAAAAAAGGGGGTCAGGATAGCTAGGGGTTAAAATTTATGTATTGAGAAGCTTTTATGACCAGTCACAAGCAGGTCTCTATTTTATTGAAGAATATGTAATTTTATATATTTCTTCCTATGAACTATCAAGGATATATGGTGAATGTGAATGTATAGTAGCATCATATTGTAAACATGGTATAAATATAAATTTTATATTTACCTGCAGATAAATATAAGATGTACATATAAAGGGGATTGAACTAGGACATAAGATTTCCTATGTACCCACGTACTCTCACTAGGGATTAAATCCAATATATCCACATACATGATGATGGCATGCAGAGGGGATGGTGAACATGGTAGATATATTAGATATATATATAGATATGTGCAACCTTGATTTTGAAACTCATTTTGAAAAAGGATTCTGGATGCACTTTTCCATTATACCAAGAATCATTTGGGAAAGTTTTGATTGCTCTATGCAGTTGTCATCTTCCAAGAACACCTTCATATAGCCAGGTTAATTTTAAAATGATTTTGGCAGTGATTTGACATTAGCAGAGGTTGTCATTTGGATGTAATTGGGTATTTAGAGAGTGAGCAACCACAATTTGTATATTGTTCACATCATCATAAATTAGTGATCATATATTCGCTCGTTGTATTCCATAGTTGCTCATCCACCGAAGAAAGCTAAGAATGTTGTGTTTAGTGGTGAGAGTTGTTTATATGGTAAACCTATTCTGAATGTCAAAACATGTGGTCTTTGGCCTCACAAATACAATGATGCGAATAATGAAAATAGAAAGAAGAGCCGAAGTTCCAAAATTTATGAAGAGGAAGAGGAGGCCCTACATGTAAGGTGTCACTGTAGGCAGGAAAAGATTGATGGAACCGTGTACAATCTCAATGAAGATGCTTATATTAAAGGCAATGATGGAGGGCTAGATTACATTTATAGAGTTGTTGAATTGTTTGAAACTGAATGTGTAGAATCATATTTTACTACACAATGATTTTTCAAACTCGAAGATAGTATCTTCAATGATCATATCAATCTAATTGACAATAAGTGGGTATTCTATTTTGAAATGAGGGATGACAACCCACATAACTGTATTGCTTCTGAGCTAAGAATTGTACAAATTATCCCATATATAACTTTAGGAAAAGTAAGAGAATTTTTCCTCTCATTGATTTTTATTATGATATACAATGCTCAAATGCTTATTCAATATTTTAAAAATATCCATAGACAATTCAAAATCTAGTATTAAAAATTTGTCAACAATTTCTGGCGAGACCAGTTTAAATGATACAATAGACTAATGTAAGATTGATGCTGACATCAGATTACTAGATTTATACACTGGATGTAATGTTATGTTGACTAGTTTATGCTTTAGTGCTAACTTATCAAGCGTAAACATTCTTACCAAATGTGCTTTTGATTTTAATAAATATGCTTGTGAGAGCTCAAACTTGAATCAACATTAAACTGGTGTGCGGAATGAATCTGTAAAAGAATTTTGGAATAATTAAAAGAATGAAAGAAAAGATGAAGAAGAAAATGAAGAGGATAGGTCCATGGTTCATGAATAAGAATTTGAAGTGAAAATGTTTCTTGGCATTTGTTTTGGTGCGACCCAAATGAGTGCAAAAAGCGTGAGTTATATTTAAAGTTTTATTGGAAGGGCTATGGACCAAACAAGGACACTTGTGGAAGCCTATTAAAGGGCCTAGCAATTGTCAAAAGTGAACTAAAAGCTTTTTGATGATTAGTGTCAAATCAAACATCTTACCATTTCTTGGTGATGTTGATGTCATATTTGAAGGGTCTCCTCGCTAAAATATTAGTGGGTTTAATTATTTTAGAAACAAGGATATACCTTTGGAGGACCCAAAAATATCACCTTTAGATGTAGGCCAAAAGTTGAACCACGTAAAACTCAATTTTTTTTCTTTGATTTGTGTTTGCTTCATTTGCTATCATTTTCTCTTGCTCTTTGAAGCACCAATTATAGATCTTGGGCGTTCTCATTATAACAAACTGGAACTAGAGCTAATCAATGTTTCAAGTAGAGCTTTCAAGGCAAAAATATTCAAGATCGAGAAATTTGATGGTAAGAAATTGAAAGATTTAGATGAAATTATTTGCTTGAAATTTTTTCAAAAATCTAATCATAAGTTCTTCACAGTAGCTTGTTTGCCAAGCTCACATCCTTGCACATAAATTGTACAACCTTTTTATGCACATCCTTGCTCTCTCCCTCGTATAATCATAATTGATCAAAGATCTTCCTGTTTAGTTTCTGAAAGATAGATGCTGATAGTGTGTCAAAACAGAAAATGACTAATATTATAATAGAGTTGTTTTTTATTTTTATTTTTACATTTTTTAATGAGAATTAATATTTTATGGTTCAGACCAAAGCCCTATTATGGTAGACACAATGGTTGGAAGATCAAGCGATCGTAAACCATTCAGACTTGAGTACATGTGGCTACACCTTATGAAGTGCAGCTTCTCAAGGATGGTCCATCAGTTCATCAAGCATAGAAGCTCAGAAAATTATGGGAAAACTACAGACCTGCAAGCTGGTCGTCAAAAAGTGGAATAAAAAAATATTTGGCAACATTTATGAGAATAACAAAAATCTCAAAGATGAACTTGAATATATTTAAGGTTTCTTCTGCTCTTCTTTTTCCTAGCACCATAAGTCTAAGCTTCACAAGCTACCTTAAGATGCTGCTCCTATCTTCCTTAATGTTTTGACTCTCACTATTATATAACACCTTGCTCTTTGAAATGAATAGCCTCAAAAGGATGATGAAATGTTGCGACAAAAATAAAAATTTATTAGTTGCAATGTGGAGATAAGAACACTTCTTTTTTTCATAATTCTACTCTACAATGACGTCACTACAACAAGATTCTGAGGCTAAAATTATCCTAAGGTCATTTAACTTCTTATGCAACTTATGGCTCCAATATTTTATGTATTCACTTCTAAGATTTATATTCTTCTAAGTCTATTTATAACGATGTACCATCTCAAGTTTTAGATATGGTTTAGCTTGTAGATTTAGAGGAGTTAAATGATTATTTATGTAAGGCCCCCACAATGGAGGACGTTCAGATATTTCCTTTGGATTTTTTTTAATAGGTAGGGAGGGGTAGTAGATAACAGCCAGGAGGCTCGAACTGGAGACCTCTTGGTGAGCATGGGCTTTTTGCACACCACAACTCACTCCTGGATTCCTTCAGATCCCCAAACTTTGATGGGTTCCTCCAATATTTTTTCAAAGTTTCTAGAATCTTGTAAGAGAAGAACTTTTTTCATATGTTAGTTTTTTTATTTAGTACTAGTCAGATTCCTTCTACCTTATTCCACAAGTTATCAATCCAGAGACGATTGATAAATTTTGTCCAATCTGCCTTTGCAAAGTAGTATTCAAGATTATTACAACGTTGATTGCAGTTCACTTGTGTCACACCAATCCTTATAACACTGGAGATGTGACTAGGATGCTTACCACCATCCTATTTGACTTGTCAGGATCTCAAATTCAGTACCTTAAAACAATCCATAATCAAGAATCATAATAATCAAAGTCAACGGAATAATAAAAGATACAACACTAATTCTTATACTAGTGAACTACAATGTGATAGAATATTACAATAACAAATTTTAGTCTCATTCTCCCAACATAATAAAACACACACACACACACACACACACACACACACACACAAACACACCTACACACACACACACACAGCACATATATATATACTAGGGTCGTGGCTCTTGTCCAATACAAACTCTCAATCCTCTATAGTCTTGAGTAATTGGGCCACATCTCTCTGTTGTTTTAGTTCTTTTCCATACTCTTCAAGACCCTCAAGATCATTAATTACTTAATTTTTTAATATTAATTGGATATCTATTCGAATCGATAATTATTTTTTAGATAATTCAAATTTAGATCTAAATACCCTTGCACCGGATATGGATGCAAACTAAAGTTAGATTTTTTATTATCCATTTACATCCTTGATCAACAACTAAAAATTCAAGGCCAAAGTGTTTTTGGTCACATATGTTTAGCTTTATTTGTTTATTTTTTGAGTAGAAAGATAGAATTATCTAGCTTTTTTGAAATAGTTTTTAGCAACACGAGTACTAAATGAAGATGTGGCTAACATAATATATATCCTGAATTTATCAACTAATTGAGCGACTGCATGCTATGAATATCTATCTATCTATCTATATATATATATATATAAAAGGCCATCCTTATCCCATTTTGCTCTCTACTTTAACCTTAACATTCTTATTTACATGCGACCTGAGTCTAACAGCCTACCAATTTTCTAATATCATTTCAATTTTTGGTATTGTAAGAATATATTCTTCCTTGTTAATGAATGAATTAGTAAATTATATCAATCGATGAATCCATATGAGAGAGAGAGAGAGTGAGAGAGCATTGAACATATAACAACTTTATATTTTCATTTACAAAATTTCCACAATTTATCTCTCACCATACTAAAATATCATAAGTAGGTTTTCTATTTAAACATATAAATATTTTTCCACTATTGGGAAAAATAAAATAAATATTTATAATGTTGCATCGTATAATCACGTACTTAAGAATTCAATCAGTGATATATACCCACCTGCATATAAAAGAAAAGAAAAAGACATGTAAACCACTATTTAAGATTTGTTAAGATTACTGAAATTAATTGAAAAATAGAAGTATAAAATAACATGTAGAAGTATATATATATATATATATCTACAATAATCTAAATGCATTTTAAAATTTATCCTTGTAAAATTAATCGACCCAAATTTTGAATGTGGATTCAATTTAGAGAACCTTCAACAGAAGCAAAATCAAACACAAAAAATAGAAAATAACCACTTCCTTCTCAATGGATTGTGGTTTATTGTGACAGTAATAAGGGAGAGAAAGGTGTTTTGGAAAGGGAAGAAAAATAGAAGGTATGATAAAAGAAGAGAGAATTAGAGGAACACAAAACCCCATATCTGTAAAGAAGACAACGATCATTAACGGTGAATCGAAGCCGTTTGGCAGGAGAGGTTACCACGAATCCTTTGACGGTAGATAGATAGAGGAGTACAAAATCTATAAATAAGAATAACCTTTGTTAATGGTGATCCAAAGTTCTTTGGAGAGAGAGAGAGAGAGAGGGGGGGGGGGGGG
>NC_056567.1:12249078-12254605 GCF_013358625.1 Macadamia integrifolia
GGGTAGAACAAATATGAGTTTACCAAATAAAGAAAAACTATCTCACGCCCCTATTCTCTACCATGGATTATTTATCAAATCTAAGAAAAAAGATTATTTACCAAAAAAATTCAGATCGTGGGCAAGGGGAGATTAAGGAAAGAAAAGGAAAGATAAGATTTTCTCTATCCAATAAAAATTGAAGATAAAATATATATATATATATATATATATATTTAATGTATAAGGGGTACCAATAATTTGAAAGAAATAAATATATATATATATATATATATAAAAGATAAGAAAAGAGAAAGAGAATTTAAATAAAAATGAAGGATAAAATAGTTAAGAGAAATATTAGCCACAAAGCATGAGTACATGCACTTATATAATAGTATGATATATATATATATATATGTATACTAGCAAAAATATATGTGTAAATGCACGTGGGGAGAAAAAATACTACAAACTAACCAAAGCTATATGTGTGGTCGTATGTTGACAGAGATGGTGAGAGAGGGAGAGAATATAGAGAGTGAAAGAATACAAGTAACATAAAATAGAAGGAAATGAAAAGTAAGCGATGTATTCATGGTAGAGGATGTGAAAAAAAAAACCTTGAAATTTAAAGGTGACAAATAATATAAATAGTTAGCCAAAAAAAAATCTCAAGTAAAACCTACCTTTTGTAAAATATTTTTGAAATTCTCTTAAGAGTAGAAGTTTGAAACTTAATGTCAAACTGTCTATGAAGATCATCTATGGAAAAGGGAAAGCATTATTATCAAGCAAATTCATGAATCTATTGAGGAAGAGACGCACTCACTACTCAAACTTCATTAAGATAAAAAAAAAAAGAAAAAAAAAAGGAGATTCAGAGATTTATCTATAATCGATCAACCGCAGTAGCAAGATAATAAAATAAAGCAAAGCATGTTGCAAACAATGAGAGGGAATTAAGGTAACCATTTGAACAATACTTCATTACCAAAGAAAAACAATTGTAACTATTGCAGCCCAAAAAAGTTTCAAAATATTTATCAATTTGTGATTTAAATCACATCACATTATTCACAACATAAGTGCGTTGAATCGAATCCTAAACTTGGTTTCCATGAGGAAGAGACACACTCACTACTCAAACTTCATTAAAAAAAAAACATGAAAGGGATTCAGAGATATACCTGTAGTCGAGCCAACACAGTATCAAGATAATAAAAGAAAATAAAGTCTGTTGCAACCAATAAAAGGGAATTAAGATAACCATTGCAACCATAATTCATTCCTCAAGAAAACAATTGCAACTATTGCAGCCCAAAAAAGAGTTCAAAATAGTTCTCAATCTGTGATTTAAATCTTATTACCTTATTCACAACATAAGTGCATTAAATCGGATCCTAAACTCATTCTCATATGTTAACTCTTGTAATTGGTAAGGTCCTTGGATACAACAGCAGCTAAACAACTATTCAAGAAAGAGTTTTCTACCATAATTAACACTCAACTATATTATTAATAGTTCAACCAGAAATTACATGCTCAAGACAATAATGAAACAAGAACGATTGCGATAATTATAGCATTAAAACAACACCTGATTTTAAAAGACTTACTATGTTTAGTTGTTGGAGTGTTGTTCTCAGCTGAAATTTCACCATCAGAACGTCCTCTTTTGGTTTCCGTGAGGAATTAACAACTTATCTGTATGAGGCAATCTTCTATGATGGCTATACCAACATGTAGACTACTCCAATTTGTACTCTTCAAGCCATATCTGTCACACCCCACTCCCGGCAGACCCAACTTACCATTAGGAATACAGGCAGTGTGAGTAAGACACGCATCCATCTTACAAACCTATCAGGATCTCTGATAGCAGTACCTTAACATTTTCACAATCTCAAATCACAAACCAATATAAGCAGTGGAATCAGAGTATAGTAGCAAAATTTATAAATAAAATGGGGAAACATCTAATGGTAATATAATAGCAATAACCGAGTTATTCTGTTACATTCATCCATGACATATACTATAATCTCAAAAAAATATACAATCCACAACTATATCCAAAAGTATCACAATATGATGTACAATCTCACGGTGCGGCAAGCACAGTGGTAGCAAGCACAGTCCTGATCGTGCTCCTCCGCTTCTGGCATCCACCAGTCGCTCACACCGTACTCTGACCCAGAAGATACTGGATCACCCATCATCAGCACCATAGTATCTGCATCATCATCTAAAAAGGGGTGTATACGTGGGGTGAGATTTCCAACTCGCTCAGTGAGGGGTGGGGTTAAGCACATCCAAGCAAGTCAATAGCAGCAATATTTATGATGTATGATTGCGAAAATTAAACACATAGTCCATAATGCTCGTGATGCAGTTCATTAATTTATTATTCACCTAACAATACAAACTAAGTCTGGTAAATGCTCTTACGGCGCATTAGGCTATATCCCTCGTCTCAGAAACTACATCGACTATGCAGCGATGCAAACCCTAGCTATGATTGGAAGCCTACCGGTCCTCGTATGTGTCCATGGGTCACCCAGAAAACCCCTGATAATCCCCTCCTGGCAGTCATGGCACCGGTAATACATCGGCCACGCTAGACAGGTTCCCGCCTCTAGCAACAATCACATCGTACTGCGGGAGTGGCATTTCGGGAAGGCTCATCAAACATACCACAATGGGTTATCTAACACCTCAACCCTTGTTGGCAAGGGTGCGTAGCATAGGGAGTGATACCTAACCACATATATACTACATATCTTCATAATGATACAATTAGTATAGATTACATGATACCGGAGAGACCTCGACCACAAAGTGTAACCCATCTCCAAATACAGTCCCGTGTGCATATACCAGAGAGACCTTGGCCACAAAATGAAACCCGAGTTCATTTACCTAATCTAGCATGTAATAACAGTTGAGTATGGATTATGCAACACCGGCAAGACCTCAGCCACGAAGCGTATCCATTTCCAAATGCAGTCCCGGGGTACATGATACCTGCGAGACCTTGGCCACAAAGTGTAACCCGTGACTACAACTAACTCTAATGCACATAGTCAATGCATGAATGCAATATTCATACGGCAATCGCGACACCAGTACCACCTCGGCCACGCTAGATTTCGTCTCACACACACACACAAACATCCAAACACACAGCGATCACGGTACCGGTACCACCTCGGCCACATCGGATCCCGTTATATATTTCCATACAATTCATATCATGATCGAAAAATGAAAATTATAATTAAGCATATAATTCTAAGCATGTGAGCAATTTAATAAATGATAAACATTCCAAAATTAAACACAGTCCATCCCTCACCTGTTTTACAATTGGTCGTGTTTGGGTTCAAGTACGGCCACTGATCGATCAATTCAAATCTAGATTTGGGGCACAAGCGCGTCACTGTCCTAGACATAAGGGGATCGTACATCAGTACGCATCAAAAAAATCGGGAGGGACCCACATAGGTCACCCCCCAAAATGTACAGACACTGTCCTTAAGTGACAGTACTGTCACCAGAAATAAGGCATTTCCATCGAAAATATCAAACCTGTTTTTGGTGGAGGTGACAAAGAGCACATAAGGTTCCAAGTCCACCAGAAATAGACCCAGTGGATCCAGTGGGCTGTTTCCGGTGGAGGTACAGGGCAGTCCAACAATTTTGGGCTTTCCGGCTCGGGCCCGATTATCGGGATTTGTTCCATGGAGTTTGTAGGGGATGTTCCTAGCATCATTCTAAGCCAAGAGAATTCCAATTCCACCGAGCCATTTGGGAGATACGTCGATCGAACGATCAAAACCCTAGTTGGTCTTTTGGCATGACATGTTGCCGGAGCTCATCGGGCTTGGTTTGAGCTCGGCAACAACATCGGGAGGGTAGAACACCCATCCTACAACCTTAACATGGTGTGTACACCAAGATTCTATCCATACCTAGATTTTTCTAGGTCAAAATGAAGGGAGAGAGTGGCATGGGAGGTTGCACTTACCTCCGACAACGATTCCGGCAACAAGGCTGCAACCGGCACCAAGGTAGGCCTTCAATCCCCTCATTCTTCCTCTTCTTCTTCCTTCCTCTCCTCTTTATCTCCTCTCCTATGTTGGGCACATGGGAAATGAGGAAATGAATCCTCATTTCCCAACTTATAACTTAAGTTGGGCTTAAGGGTTTGTTTGGTTTAGACCTCTTTTGAACCAATCAGGTTAAATTGAAATTTGGGGCACGAGAACCCGCACATTTAGGTTCATAAGGTGCCCACATAAAAATAAAAAATGTGGAGGATGATTTGGGATCATCCGAAACAATTTACGATGCGAGTGGCGAGACCCACGGGCATAAGAACCTCAACAGTAGTCTATGGACCCATCGGAAACAGGCACCGAATTCATGCCCAGGCTGCTTCTGGTGGCTTGTTTCTAGTGTTCAAGACAGCCTGTTGTCCCATGGTTGGTCTCGCACGGGTGGTTGCCCTCGGACATGCCTAAGGCTTTTCGACGATTATGATGCGTGCCGAAAATCAAGTATGGGGAGTTGGGTCACTTAAATCTGGGATCGGAAGGTATGAATCTCCTCCACTTAGATAGGCATGCAATGCACGAACATGTGATGTCATCTCTACCCCTTAGGCAATGTGTAGCCGCAAGCCATAACCCGGTCGTACTTTCGATCTCCGATCCGAGGCCTGTCACCACAATTCAAATTAGACTAGATTAGGGCACGAGGGTAACAATATCTCCTATAAAACAATAACAGAGGAAAATTTTCAGAGAAATTGAAAGAAAAACAAACTAAGGATTTTTTTGTGTTCACCATTACCTATACTATTGGAGCATGCCTTCATATAACAGAAAAGGGGATAATAAAAAAATATTGTATATAATGAGATCATCATTATTTGGAGAACCACATAAAACCTACTTAGAGCTCAACAAAACAGAGGAAATATTTCTAAGAAACTATGAGGGAAAAATTGTTCTGTACCATTATGAAACTCCATGTCCACCTAGGATCATTGTAACAAGCAAGCAAACCCTTCTTATGTAGAGACTATCCCTAAGAAATGTAGAGCGTAGTGCTTTCTCTTTCTCATGAACATTGTCCTTAGTTGGTCTTCCACTAAACTTTGATATAGCAGCAATGCCTCCATCAACCTTTCTCAAGCTTAGGAGAGCATTGTTGATAAAAAAAAAACTAAATGAAATCAGTTTAATTTCATAAAATAAAAAAAATAAAAATAATAAAAAAAAAGAATCAAACAAATTTAGGAAAACAATAGATGAGCAAGAATTAAATTAGGAAAGCAGTTGAGTGAGAATCTAAAAAATAGGATTTTCTTTTCTTGTTGTAAATATAGATGATGAAATTAGTTTAGTTTAAACAAAAAAAAAAAAGAAAAAAGAATCAAACGAATTTAGGAAAACAATAGAGGAGAGAAAATATAGAAAATATATATTTTCTTTAAATTAGGAAAGCAATCAAGAGAGAATATATATATATATATATATAT
>NC_056567.1:12255611-12255712 GCF_013358625.1 Macadamia integrifolia
CAAACGAATTTAGGAAAACAATATAGGAGAGAGAATCTAAAAAATAGGGATTTTCTTTTTTTGTTGTAAATATAGATGATGAATGAAATTAGTTTAGTTTC
>NC_056567.1:12256595-12280759 GCF_013358625.1 Macadamia integrifolia
TTTTTTTTCTCAGAGAGAATCAAGGGGATTTTCACTGAGAAAAAAAAAAAGAATTATGCTCCAAAATGGAATGAATTGGGCTAGAGGTTTTGTGGAGGATGGGTCACTGTGTGACCAAGATTCAACGAAGAAGATGATTCGGTTTCAGACAATAACCTACTATCATCATGACAACCTATTTCATGTGAAACTTAGAGGAAAAGGGTTCAACACGTAAGATTTTTTTTTTTTTGGTAAAGCAACGCTTAAGATTGTTCCCAGAAAAATCAATGGTTAATAATGAAAAACGTCCTGCAATATTATTTTTCCCGCACATATCGCAACCATTTTACCATTAGTTGGATGTGTGATAATTAATTTTCCATTAATTTGAATTCGAATATAAATACTTTTTAATTGAATACCTATACCATTAAACGAATATGAATGAAAATCAAATTCGAATTTTCTGACTGTTGCTTTACTTACATCCCTAGTGAAAACGTGATGGTAGACTGAACCGTGAAAGACTTTCGCCTCGTTACGTACTCATCAGTGTTGGATTGTAATCTGACAGCTGGAGGCCGGCGGCTCCATGGCCATCGCGCCTCTTTCGGCGAAGTCGACCAAACGAGGCGTGGCACACCGCAAGTCCCAAGAAACTACAAACCAATTAGCAACCACGGTCTAACTTTGCACATGTCGGTCCAGAAAAGGTCGCGTTCTATACCGTTTGTCCCGTCCAGGAACCTCCCCGTTAACGACCATCTCCCTCGCTCTCTCCCTCGCTCTCTCGCTCTTGCGTTCCTATAAATAAGAGAAATATATGTAGATTTACGGAAATCTCGGGGCGTGAATGAAGCCCACCATTAGTAACTTCCATTGTGTTCTCGTAAATCTCTCATTTGTTCTTCAATTTGTCTGAAGATCATATCTTTTTTATTTTTTCTTCTCCTTCTTCTCTAGTTGAACTGCTCTCAATTTCGATCTGAAGCGAGCGAAGGAATCGGTGAGTCAATATCTTTCTCCCTCTGTCCTGATTCTCTGAATGATCTAATTTTGTTCAGTGGGGCAAAGTTTGATTTATTTATTTATTATTTATTTTTTTCTTTTCTTTGATTTGAATTGCATTGAATGTAAAATTTCGATCTGTTGATGAATTTGACAGACGCCTTTTAGTCTTGAACATCTTGTGAAGTATATCTTAATTCTATGTAGATCTTTCGCTGTAATTTCTATTTTCTTAGTTTTAACTTCCTTTTTCTTTTGTATGCGTTGTCACATTGGAACTAGATCTGTCGTGCATCTGTACTTGTACCTTACTGCTGTAATTTCTGACTTCAATCTTAGGGTTATTGACACGTCTTGTTTGGAATATTTGCTTCAATTGTGTACTTACATGAGTCTCGGATCCGGTGATTTGGTTCAAATTTGATGGGAGTCATGTAAAGCATTGCTTATTCTTTTCCTTCTTTCCCCTTTAATCTAGTTTGGCTTAAGGTTTCTCCATTCTTACTGGATATTTCAGATCTATTCTTTCTGATTTTGGTTTCTCTTGACCTGAATTTTTTCATTTTTTTCTGAAATTTGAGAATTTGTTACTTTGTGATTGTATTTTGCAATGTTATATTTCTTCCTTTATGAATTTTCTAGTATTAATTGAATACGTACGTTTATGATTTTGTGCTTAAATTGACTTACTTTGTGGTTTTCTTAAACTTACCTGCTCTGGATTTTTCTTTAGTTTATTTTATTTTTGTGTGTGTGTGTGTGTGTGTGTGTGTTGGGGGGAGGGGGGGTGCTACTGTGCTAGTTGGTACTGATCTCTTTTTGGGGGTTTGTTCTGTTTTTTTTTTTTTTTTTCCTTATAACTAATTTCAGTGTTGCTTGGTTTTGCTTTGCGTTTAGTTCGTCTAAAACTTGTGACCTTTTTTTCCGGGGGTGGGGATCTACCTGCTGCCGGTGTGTAATGGAATCCCCACACCCAACCAATGGGGGCGCTGCATGAATTGTCAGGGAGGAGAGAAATAGAGTTAGGAGGATAGGGAATGTGAGAGGGCTGAGCTCCAGATTTTTTACCTTTTTCTTTGATATACAAACTGCTTGTTTGTAATCCTTTTATTGGACTGCTCTCTATGGATCTTTTGTTTAATTGCATTTCCAATATTGATGGATATACTTAATTTTCTGAATTTGTTCCGACTTCTGAATGGTTATGTATCTTTTCATGTAGGTCCTAATTGGTTATGGCTTCTTACACACCCAAAAACATCCTTATCACCGGTGCTGCAGGCTTCATTGCATCCCATGTTTGCAACCGTTTAATCCGGAACTACCCGGATTACAAGATTGTTGTCCTTGATAAGCTTGATTACTGTTCAAACTTGAAAAACCTACTTCCCTCTAGATCGTCCCCCAATTTCAAGTTTGTTAAGGGGGACATTGGCAGTGCCGACCTCGTCAATTTCCTCCTCATTACTGAGTCCATTGACACAATAATGCACTTTGCAGCCCAGACACATGTCGACAACTCCTTTGGGAACAGCTTTGAGTTCACCAAGAATAACATTTACGGCACTCATGTGCTTCTAGAAGCCTGCAAAGTCACTGGCCAGATCAGGAGATTCATCCATGTAAGTACAGATGAAGTCTATGGGGAGACGGATGAGGATGCTGTTGTGGGAAACCATGAGGCTTCTCAGCTCCTGCCGACAAACCCTTATTCGGCCACCAAAGCTGGGGCAGAAATGCTTGTTATGGCATACGGGAGGTCATATGGGTTACCTGTCATAACAACCAGAGGAAACAATGTATATGGGCCAAATCAGTTTCCCGAAAAGCTGATTCCTAAGTTCATCCTCTTGGCAATGAGTGGGAAGCCTCTTCCAATTCATGGGGATGGATCTAATGTGCGTAGTTACCTTTATTGTGAGGATGTTGCTGAGGCTTTCGAAGTCATTCTTCACAAAGGAGAAGTTGGTCATGTTTACAACATTGGGACTAAAAAGGAAAGGAGAGTGATTGATGTGGCCAAGGACATATGCAAACTTTTCAACTTAGACCCAGACACAGTTATCAAATTTGTGGAGAACAGGCCTTTTAATGACCAGAGGTACTTTTTAGATGACCAGAAGCTGAAGAACTTGGGGTGGTCTGAAGGTACTAGATGGGAAGAGGGGCTGAAGAAGACCATGGAGTGGTACATCAATAATCCTGATTGGTGGGGCAATGTATCTGGAGCATTGTTGCCTCATCCAAGAATGCTAATGATGCCCGGCATTGAAAGACAATCTGATGGTTCTGAGGATGGGAATTCTGCATCCTCTCATGCATCAAGTAATCCTAGTCAGAGCCGAATGGTGGTTCCAATTTCAAGAAGCAATTTTGCTCAAAAGCCATCTTTGAAGTTCTTGATTTATGGTAGGACAGGGTGGATTGGAGGTCTACTTGGGAAGATATGTGAGAAGCAGGGCATACTCTTCGAGTATGGAAGGGGGCGCCTTCAGGAACGGTCACAGCTCTTGGCAGATATTCAGAATGTTAAGCCAACTCATGTTTTCAATGCTGCCGGTGTGACTGGTAGACCCAATGTTGATTGGTGTGAGTCTCACAAAGCTGAGACTATCCGCACCAATGTTGCCGGTACATTGAACCTGGCTGATGTGTGCAGGGAGCATGGGCTCCTTATGATGAATTTTGCTACTGGGTGTATATTTGAATATGATGCTGTACACCCATTAGGTTCAGGCATTGGGTTCAAGGAGGAAGACACACCCAACTTCACTGGTTCTTTCTACTCAAAAACCAAGGCTATGGTGACCACTCACTTACCTTTTTAATTCCCTGTTTCATTTATAATATATAGATCTCTATTTTTTTATTCATATATTTTGTTTGATGCACGAATCAGGTTGAAGAGCTGTTGAAAGAATATGAAAATGTTTGCACCCTCAGAGTCCGAATGCCGATATCATCTGACCTTAGCAACCCACGCAACTTCATTACGAAGATCTCCCGTTACAGCAAAGTGGTAAACATTCCCAACAGCATGACCATCTTGGATGAGCTTCTACCCATTTCGGTTGAGATGGCAAAGCGGAACTGCAGGGGAATCTGGAACTTCACAAATCCTGGAGTTGTGAGCCATAATGAGATTCTAGAGATGTACAAGAATTATATTGACCCCGACTTCACCTGGGCTAACTTCACACTGGAAGAGCAGGCCAAAGTAATAGTTGCCCCTCGAAGCAACAATGAGATGGATGCCTCCAAGCTGAAGAAAGAATTCCCTGAGTTGCTATCAATCAAGGAGTCACTGATTAAGTATGTCTTTGAACCCAACAAGAAAAGCTTCGCTGGATAAGTATCAAATTAAGCCTTTGATCACTTAGACTTCAGGACTGACCCCTGCATTTTTTGCATTAGATAATGGAGTTCGGATTACCTTTATACTGTTATCAGTTTCAGTTATTACTCATCAGTAGATTCATCTTATCGTTTCTTCATTCTAGTGAAGTAGTTTAGGTAATTTTATGAGGCTGTTTTAATATCATTCCTTTATTTTATTTGTTAGTTTTGCCTTGATAGTTGTGTGTTACTACGAGGAAGGAACTAGTGTATGAATTCTTTATATATATTGGTAGATCCTCCAAAAGCTTCTTGTTATTTTTTTAATTTAAATTTAAAATTTCTTTCTTGAAGATGTTTTATTCTCTATATTTGAGTTCCATTTATCATCAAGTGAATGTTTCGCCCTCACTCCTTAAGTTCATATTTCTTTTGGTGTTCTAAATATTAGTCGAGCTAACATTGGGTTTGTTCTGTTGATTATATAGTTTGACCGCCCCCCCCCCTCCAGCCCAGTTGATATTATGCTTTTAGGTTACTCTTTCGGGCCTTGGTAATTCCTAAACAAAGAAAGTTGCTAACAAAATGGTGGGAAAAATATCGATAACAGTTTAAAAAAGAAAAAACAGTTTGCACTTGATAATTATACTGGGTTTAACAGGCAAATGGCTACCTTTTCTGGTTTGTTATTTCCCACTTACCTTCCTGGTTCTCATTAAAAATAGTTGTTAAAACACCAAGGGAAGAACCAGATATATAGTCAGTTTTGATCTGGATCTGCTTTTGATATCTATGGTAGCAATTGAATTGGTTAGTGAGACAGTGAGTTTCACTAGCTGAAGTGTTGCTCAAGTTGAGCTTGATTTTGGGGGAAGCTAGATTCCTGTAGTGTTCTACTCACCAGAGAAACTCTCATTTGTTTCCATTACACTCTATCCTCCACCACCCCCCAAATTCAATGCCTTATCAACGGCTCTTGTAGCCCCTGGCATTGCATTTGTGCATGTGGTCGACTGTAATCTGCTGCTGGAGGTCCAAATTAAACGCAAGAAGAAAGGGAAAGAGAAAAGGGATCCAGTTTTTCTTCTCCCCCACACCTCCACCCCCACCCGCACCCCCATCCCCACCTCCACCCTCACACTTACCTTCACCCTCACCCTGAAAATGCCTACATAATTTTTGTGATTGAACCAATACACAATAGTGTTCTTTAAAAAAAAAAAAAAAACAGTACACAATAATGCATGTAAGCATATTTAGATGACTCTCACTAGTACACATCTGACAGTATACTCTGACCGGGCTTGGAAGCTAGGACTTTCTTCAACCTTAATTAGTACATCATAAGAACGGATACAAGTAGGGCTGCAACAGGTCAGATTGAGTCGAGCTTTTGAAAACCCTAGTCTAACCTTGAGTTTTCTTAGCTAGGCCCAGGCTTGGCTCAGCCCTAACTCAGGGCCAGAAAAATCCTTCTTATTCATGAGACCAAAACCGCTAAATATTTTAGCAAATTTGACTGTAACTCAGGTTTTAGCCAAATCAAATTGATTGATGAAAGTAAACCAATCACAGCTTTTAGTGTCTTATTTAATAAACATTATCAATAGACAGTTATGCCATTTGGTCTTAATACAGCCTCTCAAATCTTCCAAAGGTGGATGAACTCTATATTTGGAGACCTACCTTTTGTGGTAGTATATATTGATGATATTCTTGTTTTATCTTCTATTAAGGAAGAACATCAAGATCATCTCAAACAAATCCCTTGACTATTCCAAAAACATGGAATAATTTTAAATCCCCAAAAGATTGAATTAGAAAAAACCTCTATCAATTTTCTTGGACTTATTCTAACACAGAATGGGATACAATTACAAGATCATATTTTAGGAAAAATAAAGGAATTTTCTAATAGACTGTATAATAAGAAACACTTACAACAGTTTCTTGGAATTCTCAACCATGGAAGAAATTTCATTAAAGATCTTTCTAAAAAGGAAGGACCATTACTGAAAAAATTATACAAAAATAATGAATGGACATAGACTGATTTTGACACATAGATCATCCAGCAAATAAAGCGGGAGCTAACACACCTTCCTCCAATATATTTCCCTATTCCTAGTGATTTCCTCATCTTAGAAATCGATGCTTCCAACGAGCATTAGGGAGCAGTATTAAAAACTCGGCCTTCGAAAAATCCAACAGACGAACAAGTCTGTGGATATAATTCAGGAAAATTCACGTACACACAAATACATTATATTATATTTGAAAAAGAACTTTTAGCTCTTCTTTTTGGATTATAAAATTTCAAAATTTTTCTTATACCAGAAAAACAATTTTTAATACGGACAAATAATCAAGCACTTCACGACTTTTTGAAATCCAAAAAACATGAAGAAAATGCTCGAAGAACTAATTGGTATAATGAAATTAGTCAATACAAATTTGACGTAGAATATATTAACAACTCAAAAAATTTCCTTGTAGATTATCTCAATAGACAATGGATAAACAACAAAGCAATGATGGATGGATAACTATCAAAAGAAAAGGCAAGGCAAAAGAATCCTCAAGCAAAGCCCTTGGGGAAAAAATCTTCAGCATCGTACACATGCCCTGCTAAGAAGATTGATCTACCACAAGTTTTGCTTACCAAAGCGGATCATTTCAAAGTTCTCCTACACCAAGAATGTTTCAATGGACTCCATTGTTTCAAATTCAATGGACGCAAACTCCATTATCTCAAACTCCATACTCCCAAATTCAATGGGCACAAAACCCATATGAAACCTCTCTCACTTACCTACAAGTGACTCAGATGAAAAATGACATCAGATTTCAGAATTTCTTACCAAAAAAATCTATAGAAGTCTCTGAATTCAAAATCACTGAATTTCATAGACATCAAGGACTCCCCATTGATGTTTACTACCTGATTAATCAAGTATGGAAATCTCATTATGGAAATAAGAAAAAGGCCTTCTGACAAGATTTGCATACTCTCTCCACAACCGTTGCTCAATTTTTTGAAAAACAAAAATATTTTCAAAACTTGATCTTCAAAATCATTATCCAAACAAATTTGATGATATTAAATATGAGAAAATAAACAATTTTCTCAAACTTTTCGAGTTTTAATTGATTTTTATGGTAAACCCATTTTTTATAAAATCAGAAGAATTTGTCTTTATGAAAAAGCGAGACATATCCTACCTAAAGAATGCTTCAAATTTATCAAAAGAAAAATTATTGAAGATAATACCTTTCATTTTAAACAGATATTACAAAAATATCTGAAAAGATCTATTTTTCCAAGATAATTATCTCCAAATCCTTTTTTATCCCTCCACTGACCTATGGGATATACACACTATCGAATGGGGACTTTGCCAAAGAATTGTTTTCTAACCCGAAAACATGGAATTTACACATCATCTACCCATGATGATGCAAACCATGATTTATCATACTTTCAAAAATTGAAAGTTTTATCCTAGTTTGGTTTTTAATATTTACTCCTCTTTGGGCTGACAAGAAAGAGAACATTTTTATCAGCCTTACCAAATTTGGATTCTCACTATGACCAACCAAGATTCATATATTGGATCCCCCAAGATTGAAGAGGATGTTTGTCTTGAAATAATCCAAGACAATGATCATCGATATATTTGGAAAGCTACCTTAGTACAACTAAGAAGAAAAGCTTTTAAAGCAGTGGGAGATCGATTTACTACCAAAGTAACTAACGGTCGATGATTGTTATGCACAAATATCTTTATCGACTATATGGTCAACTCTCAACAAGAAACTGAAGCAAATCAATTTCTTAAAAAAATTATGGACTTGGTACCTTTGGATGCACCATTGGATCTACTTTTAGATGTTCATTCCACCATTGCCTTACAAGAATCAATGGATTAAGACTTGCTCAGTTATGGAGGACACTCTTCAACAGGAAGTTTTGATTCTATAACTAAACATAAGATTGATAATATGATGGAAGCATAATTTAGACCAACCAAACAGAACCATTATGACATTATGACCCACATGATGACATCACCATTTGTTATCAGAACTATGCACTTATTACCAGTACTGTAGCACATTATTGTTCACGGATTTAAGTTTCATTGGAATTCGCAGACTTCAGAGGTTCTTAAATCCAGAGTCTATGTAAGGAGAAACCCTCCTCATTTGTTATCATCGGTTTTTCTGAGAGTGTTCTTCTCTTTTCAGCAAAGATTTTCTGCTAAGAGTTCTCTTATTGTAAAATTTTGTCTGTGTAAATCTCTGTCTGTATTCTGCCCCGGCAGTCTCCGACTATAGTTGGTATCAGAGCAGCAACGACGATCACTGTGGCTCTTCAGCTTCACCCTTAGTCAGATAGCTAAGAGGATCACGTAATTCTCATATCAGGGCTATTGATTAGTGCGGATTACTGTCGATCTTTAGCAGATCATCTAATCTATCTTCTATGAGATAACTTTTGTTAGCCTTCGACTTGTGGACAGCAACCAACAAAGTATCCATGTTTTCTACTGTAATTTTTATTATTTTAATAGCAAATTCGAAGGGCAACAAAGTAAGTATCCATGTTTTCTACTATAATTTCTATTATTTTAATAGCAAATTCGAAGGGCAACAAAGTAAGTATCCATGTTTTCTACTATAATTTCTATTATTTTAATAGCAAAGTGTGTTTGTTTAGTTGCTTTTTATGTCAGTCTCTTAAAATGTTTATGTTAATTTATGTTTTGTTGATCTCCTTCTTTTCATAAAAAAAAAAAAAAAAAAATTAAAAGAAAAAAGGAGAGGGTGCATTTTTCTGATTACATCTGGTAACTCAAAACCCATACATCTCTTTCGTATCTATCCTTTGGCTCTAATTTTGGCACGAGCCGTTTGTGAAAGAGCTTAGTTTTGACGGATCTGTAAGAAAGAAAATGTCTTAGGTACCAGAATTACAGATCTAATTAAAGGTTATGAATCCTTCTGCTTTTTTTTTTTTATGCTTCATCTCTACATGATAAGAATAATCATAGTTTTCATTCTGATTCTACCTTAATATTTATTAATGGTACTTTAAATAATTTAATGGGTTTTTCTTATTTTTCCCTTAACAGACAATATGAAAAAATAGACAAGTTAGAACTTAGAGCAGAAATGGAACCACCATTTACTGTTCGTTCAAAATTTGTGGTTATATCCACAATTACCAATCCAACGGTTCAACCAAATACTCAAGATTCAGATTATCCTTACTATAAGAAAGTCTAAGATCATTGGAAGTATAGATATAAAGAATCTTCAAACCCAACTGAACAAAGAAAACTTTAAAGATGATGTAAGTTTTCTATGCTGAACACGAATAAGTTTTTAGAGAATATGTATATATGTTGTTTAGTGATGATGAGTCTGAGGGTGATATCCAAGCCATCATAGATCATCAATCGGACAAATCCAAAACAACAGATAAGTCCTCAAATGAACATGAAGAGCTAATTGCAAACCAACCTGAGTCTAGCTTTAGATCAAAAAGTAAAATTTCTTTTAACGATTATCTTGAAAAAGATTCTGAGTTTGCTCCTCAATATGGAGCCCGAATAAATTTTGATGATAACAACATCTTCACTACTAAAGAAGAAGATGATCCAACTCCAACATCTTTCTACCAAAGGAGAGATGACTTAAACAAAACCAATATTGCGTCAGGAGGAACTTATCTTGATCTGACCTATATATCCTTCAAAGACTATGAATCACGATTGATAATTGGGCACAAACTTTTGGTATCCTGATAACCAATTAAAAGAATTCATGGTCTAAAGAAAAATTCCTTGAATATATTGCAGGAACCTTACAAGGAGATGTTCTTCAATTTATTCGAAAATACCAAAACACAGAGGTAGGAAAAGCTAAAAAGGCTGAACTTCTGGCTAACTTTGCTAGCTGGGAAGACATCCTCCAAGAATTTACTAAAATAATAAAAATAGAATTCTGTGGTAGTAGATCTACTGACACCTATATAGATGATATAAGTATGACATGAATGCTTTTAAAAACTTTACAAAAGCATACATGCATTATTATCACTTGTTAGATGGCACACATTCTAACCATTGGCTACAACAATTCTTCCCAAAGCTACCACCACCTTGGGATGAATTATGTGTAAAAACTTATCCTGAATATCTCACAAATTCAGGAAGTATTGATACCTTAGGAAATCAAATCAATTTCGTTTTTTGCCTTATTATTGATAATTGCCTCAAAACTCAAGCAACTAAGGCAATTAAACATAAAGTTAACTCAGATTTATGTCGAAGGTATACTCAGATAATTATGAGTTTGGTAAACCACCTTCTCATTATAAACCTTCAAGAAGGCATAAGCCAATTAAAAATTTCAAATAAAAAAAATGGAAGCCTTGGAAGAATAGGTTTCAACCAAAAAACAAATTTTCAAATAGGCGTTTTGTACATAAACAACTTACAAAACCCAAAGGACAACGTAAATCTAAAAAAGATTGTCGTTACTTCCTTTGTAATAAATTAGGCCATTTTGCAAATGAATGTCCTACACAGAAAAATAATCATAAACAATGATTAAATTTGTGAAGAAAAAAAAAACAATTTGGTATTATATTTGAAACAAAGATTTTTGATTTTGAAGACATTCTTTATGAATTAGAAACTGCTTCAACTTCTGTTTGTTCTGATTCAGACGTCGAATTTGTTTTTATGGTTAACACTACTAGTGCTTGTCAACCCTTGAAGAGGAAGAATTGCAACAAGTTTCACAATAGGAACAAAACTCTGTCGCATTGTCTGACCTTGTTAGAGAAGATATTATCATTAATGATTCTCAATTACTATCTAAATTTTACGCCAAACATAAAAAACTTTCTTTTTTCGAAGTTTACAAATCCTCAAAATTGAATCTCTGGACCACCAGATTTTTTGATCAAGCTAGTGGAAACATCACTGCTCGAGGTATCGATGAAGACAATGTAGAATTCCCAATTTTTAATAAAAATAAAATAAAAAGATTGCAGCAGAAACACCCTTGGCTGCGATATATTCATATAGGATTAATACAAGTTGAGATTACATCCTTATTCAGACCAGGAATGGACATACCAATCATTGCTGCTTTATTTGATAAAAGATTTATAAATAATCCTATGAAAGCTCTCATAGGAGGAATGGAATCTAATATGATACACAACCATGTTTGGTTCAAAAGTAGACCAAATTATTTTGTCTCACAGATCCAGCAATATGTGATTCAGTAGTTTTGAAGATAACAACCCAAGATTCATAAATAAGGTCTGACTGTCCTAATCTTTCAGTCTCTTGGAAATGTCTTCACGAACTTACCAACATGACTTATACAAAGCTACATCCAGTTGATACAAAATTGTTGAGATCTTTGAACCTCATGCCTTTGAAACAGAAATACAACATAAGCTCTAAATTGGCATGATTTAAAGATCCCAAAAAATTGGCTTTCAACAGACCTCCTACAAAAACCTCAGACACTGCCAAGAGTTCCTCAAACCTTTGATTTTTTGGCTTCTAGAGATACTCTATATCTCAAAAGAAGATTTTCATTTTCCACTCCTGGTGAAGGATCCTCTTCATCATACTCTCCTGCCCAAGGAAGGAATTCAATTTCTAAATATCCTCCTTACAATCCTCAATTTTTTAGAAGCTACGATCCCACGCAGTCTTCTAAACAATCAGATACCCAATCTGACGCTGAATCAAATATGCTTTCTTATCTTAAATATTCGTTAGAAGATGACAACGAAGAAATTATATTGTCCCTAAACTAAAGTAATAATCATATTTATGTAAAAGACATCTTTACATTCCCATAATTTGAAGAATATAGCCTTGATATCCTCATTGACACAAGAGCGACACACGCTATTTGTCAATGGAACGCAATCCCTCAACACTATTGGGAAAATCTGGAAAAACCAATTTATGTCCATGGTGTCACAAGACCTTTGGTTACTTTAGAGTACAAAGCTCATAAAGTTCCAATTTATTTGAATAATATATAATTTGTTATTCCCTAAATCCTTTGTTTTCCCTTCATGCATGGTGATTTTATTCTTGAAAATATTTTTTACAAAAGCATCTTCCTTTAATAGTTTTACATCATTCTGTTAAAATAACTTTAAATTCTACTGATATTATAATACCAATTCTCCCTCGACACAACTTTTTTCATTGAGAAAGGTTTTAAACCAAAACTGATTATTAGAACTTTAGAACCCACTCATTGGCTCTACTAAGAATTATCTGATAACTTTAGTGACAACCCATTAAAGTTATAGGATAAAAGCCCACGATTTTGTCATATTCAACTCGATGATCTTTAACATTAAAGTAAAACCAATTTTATATTTTGAAGATGATATTAAAGAATTTGATATTCAATTAAAAAAGTTACAAGGACTCCAATTAATTGAACCTTCAACAAGTCCTCATACCAGTCCAGCATTTATGGTATGTAACCATACTAAACAAGTATGAGGAAAAGCCCGTATGGTAATCAACTATAAAAGGCTTAATCAAAACATTATTTTTGATCGATACTTCACCCCGAGAAAAGATATTCTTCATCATCCTCTCAACATGGGCCGTCCTCAGGGTTGGGTCGGGCCGACCTTAATTTGACCAACAATATCTATCCAAAATTCATTACCTAAGTTGAACTGGAGTGCCAGTGATAAAGAGATATAACATGATGTGATTGATCATTGAAGTATGTGACCATTGAGTAATAAATTCTACCCAAAAAAAAAAATTGAATAATAATAATAGGTTAAGATTATTGGGAGAGAATAGAGGAGACCCAGAGAACTTTGTTGCAGGAAAACACCCAACTGAGTATAGAAGGTTTATGTTGATCATTATATAAAATCATTGGCCGAGTTGGACTCAACTCAAGGCTTCAACCTTGACCCGGCCTGACCTTTACTCAGGGGCAAAGATTTTCAGCTTAACTTGCTCTCAAGGCCAAAAACCTTAATTAGGGCTCAGGGCAAGTTAGGATGGATTCAGGCTGATAGGGCCAAACTTGCACTCCAAGATATGAGCAACTTTGACTCATGAACCCCATTGTTAGTTCATGCATTTTCAATGAGGTTAAAATTTGGTGGACTGGTAGATCCATATGTTTCCACTTTTCAGTCACAAGCATGGTTTTAAAAGTTGAATTGAAATGGTTGGTATCACTTGGATCAGATTAATATCGGATGTGACCGATCCCAATCCGTGACTAAGATAGGGGCGCATTAGTGGATCGTTAGATGAATCAGACTACATGGAGTGGATTGCCTGATCCAATCCGATATCCATGCAATGTGTGTTCAATAAAACCCTTTTTTCTTTCCTCCTTCATCCCTATTGCATGGATTTTGGGATTTGGATCCAAATCCTAGCTTTTGAGTTCATTCTTGTCAATCTAGTCGTAGATTCTGAGCTCGTCCCTGTCAATCTTGCTATTGGCAAGCACAAGTAGCCTCCTTTCATCACTAAGAATGAACTATACATATCAATCATCAAGGTGAGGATCTTCTAAGGCTGATGAAATTGACAAGTGGTGGTTGGTCGAAGCTCTAGTAGGTAGTCACTCCCTTCTTAGGGACTGTAAGTGAGACTTCTATTGAGAATACACCTCTCCATAATGGTTTTGATGATAACAAACAAGTAATGCTCTAATAACTATCTTTCTAGTGTCATGTAAAGGACCACAGCCAAGACACTTGATTTCAAGATATAAGCGTACATCCATTGAAGCTCAAGACATGATATGGCATAAAGTGATTGAAAGGAAGACTCTAGTGGCATAATTGAAAAGTTGAAGACTTGAAGAATTGATGACTAGAAGACTTAAATAGTTGAAGATTAGAAGATGATGAGCACATTTATGTGTGAAATCTTAGGTAGTAAAACATGAATTTTACATATTTAGAATGGAGCTACCCTGAGTTTTACTCTCTTTTTATAGGTTTTGTATTTTAAAGGTCTTAAGCATTATCAGGTGTCATATCTCTCCAACAACAACTATCTAGTGTAGTTGGTGAGCTATGGTGTGCAAAATTTCCTTACTCACCAGGAGGTCTCAAGTTTGACTTTTCACTCATTGAAAGCACTAAGGGCATGGAGGGGATTTTCACATCAAATGAGAAGATTGTCCATCTTCAAAGCAAGGAAAATCGTGGGAGGGGTTTCTTACGCAAGAAGAGGAAAAAAAAAAAAAAGAGAAAAAATAGGAGAAATAAATCTTGTCCAAATCTTCTCTCTCCTCCACATCATCACCAGAAGTTGTCCAAATCACATAAAGCAAGAAGGAAAATCATCCAAGGGAAAGAAAAATCATCCAACAAGGGTTGCGCAAGATTTGAAGAGAGGGGGAAAAAGAAGAGAAAAATAAATAAAAAAAAGAAAGAAAATAAGCAAAAAAATTAGAGGAAATTTCTCCAAGTTTATTTCTCTCTTCTCTCTCCTCCACCTTAGGACTTTTGGTCTCAAAAGATCTCAACTACCAATTGTGGGTTTTTCCCTTTTAGGAAAGAGAAATTTGTCACCCCACCTCCCCATTCCCTGTAAATACAACTTATGTAAGAGGAGGGGAGACACTTCATTCTTCTTCTAGGGTTTTTTTTTTTAGTTTTTCTCTCTCTCTCACTCTCTCACTCTCTTTAGTTTTAGTTCTTCTTTGTTTTTGCTTTAATCAATTTTGTAATAGATTTTTTATTTCAATTAATGCAAGCACTATTTTATTTTTATTTAGCCTTTTATGTTTATGATTTATGTAATTGAGTTGTAATTTTTAAGTTATAGTTCTAGGCTTAGATCTAGGTGACAAGATCACGAGCCATGGAGCATCTCTTTTTCAAGTTTAGTTTTTTATTTTCAAGATTTGTTTTCTCCAGGCCTAGAAATTTCAGATTTGGTTCATTCTAGATCTGGTTTTTAAGGTTGATAGTAGTATCTCAAATCGCCCAAGCTTTCAAGTTCAAGCATTGATTTAGTTAGATAGGCTTCTTCAATAGTCTTCTCTCCCTCCTCTCATTCACTTTTCTGACTACCCTTTCTTTCTTAATTTAGGATTTTAATTTCCATAGCTACATTATTGCTTTTCCTTTCCCCCAAGGTTCATGGCTAGTGTATGTGTTGGTTTTGCCCCTCCTAGCCATAGAATCATCATTTTATTGTTTTTGTTTTAATTACCTCCCAAACTCTAAAGCCAAGTAGAGTAATACTTGTAAGAGTGACTCTTTGGTCAAGTAGGGAAGCTTATATTATGATGCATCCCTTAGGATAAATAGAGAAACCTACTTGTACGCCTCTCTCTAGCTTTATCCCCTGTCTTTTACTTTATTTTTATTTCAACAATTTTTTTCTTTATTGCTTTTTAATTGCGTGTGTTGTTTATTTTCAGTTATTTATTTATTTTATTTTAATTGCATGGCTTGAGTATTTAAATTCTTAGATGATGAATGGTTAGGACGTTATTTTAGATACATATATTTAGGATGGTGGTTAGAATTAGATCACAACCATTAATCGGTTCACTTTCACATTATTAAAAGAAGTAAAAAATAAAGTGGCTGCTCTCTCTGTGTTCGACCTGTAGCTACACTGATCCGTACGCTTGCGATTATATTTTAAATCCTAGCAGAAGAGTTCAAGACTTGAGGAATTAAAGACTTGAAGAATTCAAGACTTGAAGAATTAAAGACTTGAAGACCTCTAGATTAAGTTGTAATTTACACACACTAACACGCACTACACTCATGCATTTTAGTGTTAGAAAATACATAAGAAACAACCTTAAGGCATTGGACACTCTTTGTGTGACTGCTGGGCAGCCAAAACATAAAACAGAGGCTAATCGGCAACTGTTGGATAGAAGCAGCAACTACTGCTTGGTCTCTGTTATCAATTTTTTGTCAGAGAATGGTAACAGAGACTATCTTACAATTATCAGATGGAATAGAAAACTATTGGATTTAATCAAAAATTGAACTGATTTGTCAGATCAATTCCGAATCAAATGGTCCTCTTAGATTTAGCCTACAGAGGGCATCCGGCAACTATCGGATGGAAACGACAACTACCGGTTCACTTCTAAACACTCCACTGGCTATATAGTGGTTATATTTTGAGTTTAACGGCTACTTTTGTAACACTATACTTGGAAGCGGTAATTGCTAGTTGGAAGTGGCAATTACCGATTGAAAGCAACAATTGTCGGTTGGAAGTGGCAACTATTGGTTGAAAAAATTTCTATTCATTAGAGATTATTCTCCTTCCAAGTTGGGTAATTTTATTACCCTAATTAAGCTTAGTCTCTGCCTATGTAAATACCCCATTGATGACTTTAATAATAAATAATTAAGAAAGTTCTTAGCAATCATATCAAAGTCATTTGTAAGAATCAACCGTTATTTTATTGAGTTCACAGACTAAAGTCAAACACGTTCTTCAAGAACTCAAGATTATAGTAAAGTCTCCTTCACCTCTTTATACTCAAGGGAGACTACAAAAGGTGCATTCAATCATTTACTTTGCATAGTCATTTTACACGCATCGCACGAGATAAACTTAAACAATTATATTCCATTTATTTAAATTATTACTTTTACATTTTCCTAGATTGTAATTAGAATTATGTAAGGATCCTCTTATCCTTAAAAGAGTTAGGTGTCTCTCCACCGTTAAATGGGATTGTAAAAGGTGCCTCTCTGCCTTGAAGGATATTATAAGGATACTCTTGTCCTAAACAAGATTTTGTAAAGGTTTTCTTCCCTACCTACTGTACTAAAAGGGAGAGTTAGTGGAATACCTTACAAGTGAAACTTGTAGGGAGTGACCTAGACTCAAGTTGAATCGAACCACTATAAATCTTGGTAAGTGTGATTATTTGTTTTTATTCTGCATTTCTTTTTACAATCACACTTGGGGAATTCGAAAATATTTTAAATTTCACTAGCATAACCCATTCACCCCCTCTAGGTTATTTCAATTGGTATCAGAGCGGGAGCTCAAAATTTTAGGACTATTTTAGTCTTAACGTGAGTCAAAGACAATGGTCACATCCCAAAGACCACCAGAGGGCATAAATACCTCAAGACCCCCTTACTTTAATAGAACAAATTTCTCTTTTTGGAAGCACAGATTTAAGAACTTTGTATGCGATCATAACATTTTTATATGGAGAGCCATAGAAGAAGGACCATACGTCATTACAAAAGAAATTAAAGGGAATACGGTACCCAAGGAAGCAAAGGAATGGACAACTGATGATGTTACCCTCATCCAATACAACTTCAGGGCAATCACCTTCCTCCAGTGTGCTCTCAATGAAGAAGAATTCAACCAGTTATAATATATAAATTAGTCAAAGAAATTTAAGACATACTCGTAGTTACTCATGAAGGTACAGAGGAAGTAAAGGAAAGAAAAGTAGACAAACTAGTTTCAAATTATGAATCATTTACGATGTATAAAAATGAAACCATCTCTGAGATGTTTACACGCTTTACCAACATTGTAAATAGTCTTAATAGTCTAGGAAAGACCTACACTAATTCTGAAAAAGTGAAAAAAATACTGAGATCTCTACCAAATACACGGAGACCTAAGAAAACTGTAATTGAAGAAGCAAAGGACCTCACGAAGATCTCACTAGACTACTTGTTGTTTCTCTACAAACTCATGAAGTTGAGCTACAAGCTGATAAGCAAATTCCAGAAGCCAGGAGGAAGACCATAGCACTAAAATCCTCTCAAAGCATTGAAGAGCTAAGTGATGATAATGATGAGGAAGACTTCAACATGAAAAAGGAGATATTGCTCATCACAAGGAAATTCAACAAGTTTCTCAAGAAGAAAGGAAGAATGCCATATAAAGGCAAAACCTATGGAGACAAATCCTATGGTGAAAAGGGCAAGGTTAAAAAAAAACTAAAGAATCTTCGTCTGACAAAAAGGATGTAGTATGTTTTGATTGTAGGAAACTTGGCACTTCAGAACTGAATGCCAATATAAGACAAAGACAAAAGCATACATTGCCACATGGGATTCAAGTGATGAAGAAAAGAGTGGTTCAAAAGAAAAAATTACCAACCTAGCCTTGATGGCTTTTGGAGATGAAGAACAAGAGGTAAACCAATAAACTCAAACTGAACCTCTAGAAAATGACTCTAACGAAGGACTTCAAGAAGCCTTTGAGGACTTATATAAAGAGAGTCTTAAATTAGAAATAGAAAAACGCAAACTAGAAAAAGAAGTTGACACACTTAATAAGAGAGTGGATGCCTTGACCTCCAAAGTGAGTGAACTAGAGAAAGAGAACTCAAAGTTAAACTCTACTCTTTGCACTGTTACCCAAGGACCAAAAAACCTTGATAACCTACTTGGATCTCAAAGGAAAGGTCCTAATGAAAGAGAAGGACTGTGTTATAGAAAAAATCCATCAAAGAGAAAACAAAAGCGAAAGAAGAATCCAAGAAGGAGTGAAGGTAATCAAGCATCCACATCCTATGTCAAGTGTGGCCGTTGTAAGAAAATAGGGCATTCAACAAGTCAATACCAAGAAGAAAAAGTCCACAACCTCTCAAAATGAGAGACCAAGGACCAAGGTAAACCATGCCTACTACTACACACCTCAAAGAAGGCAATATAAGCCTCAGGAGGAACCTAGACCTAAATATAGACCCTAACCTTAAAGGGGATACTCTATTGAAAGGTCCTATAGGCAGCCCCAAAGAACCTACCCTCAAGAGTCATATAGACCTTATGGGAAATACCAATCCCAAAGGACCTACAAACCTCAAAGATCCTATACACCTCAAGGGTCTTATGGATCATATGAATCTCAGAGGACTCAAAGGAACCCAAGGTCGTCATCTCAAAGACAAAATCAAAGAGCTAAAACATACAAGACCACTTGGGTCCCAATAGAGACATTTGACACTAACAATGATGGACCCATGAGATTATGGGGACCAATGTACAATTGATCTTCTATTGTAGGTTTGCTTAAAGAATAAAGTACAATCCGAATGGATGATTGACAGTAGATGCTCCAAGCACATAACATCTAATAAAAACTTATTCTCAAGCTTGCGGGACTACGAAGGAGAATGGGTCTCATTTGGAGATGACAGCAGAGGGAAAATTGCTAGAATTGGGAAGATCAAGCTAGGCGGTATTTCTATCTCAAATTTAAACTATGTCAAAAACTTAAACTATAACCTACTTAGCATGAGTCAATTATATGGAATAGGTTATAAGTTAGATTTTTATGTATCTCAGTGCTATGTAAAAGATGCAAATAATGATCTAATCCTAAAAGGATATAGGAGGAAAAATATATATGAATGCATGCTAAAGGAAACAAGCCCCTTGAATGCTTGCTTGGTTTTTAACCATAGCGAGTCCTCATTATGGCATAGAAAACTTGGAAATGTAAATGTCATGTTAATCCAAACAATTACATCGAAGGACCTTGTTAGAAATCTTCCTAAGATCAAGTTCAATAAAGAAAATTTATGTGATGCATGTCAAAAGGACAAACAAACCAAGGTATCCCATAAGGCTAAGAACATTGTTTCTTCCTCAAGGCCTTTGGAACTCCTTCACTTGGATTTGTTTGGTCCTATCAATGTTTCTAGTTTAAATGGTAAATCATATACTTTAATTATTGTGGATGACTACTCAAGATTTACTTGGACTATCTTTCTTAGAAATAAAAATGACACCTTTAATAAGTTTGTAACCTTATGCAAAAGATTACAAAATCAAAAGGGTTGTACAGTAACCTCTATTAGGAGTGACTATAGAGGAGAGTTTGAAAATATATATCAATTTGATGTATATTGCAACAAACATGGCATTAACCATAACTTCTCCGCTCCTAGGACACCTCAATCTAATGGGGTTGTTGAAAGAAAAAATAGGTCACTACAAGAGATGGCTAGGACTATGCTCATTGAGTACTCCTTGCCCAAATCCTTATTGGCTGAAGCCGTTAATACTGCTTATTATGTGCTTAATAGAATTATTCTTAGACCGCTACTTTCCAAAACCCCTTATGAGCTATACTTTGGTAAACTATCTAAGTTAGATAACTTTAGGGTGTTTGGTTGTAAGTGTTTCATCCTAAACACTAAAGACCGCCATGGAAAGTTTGATGCAAAATCTGATAAAGGAATATTCTTAGGATACTCCCTTAACAGTAGAGCATATAGAGTCTTTAACAAAAGATCTCTAATGGTTGAAGAATCTATAAATGTTAGATTTGATGAATCTTTGCCTAATACTATGCATAAGCCTCTTATTGATGATGATGATGATGTTGCTATTGATGTTTTAAAGAACAAAGTGGATGTTATTTCTCTTGAAGAACCTAAGGAAAAAGATGTTTCTATTGAAAAAGTAGAATCCTTACTTAGGGACATCATACCCCATAGGAACCATTCCTTAGATGCTATAATAGGTGATTTGGACCAAGGAATCTAAACCAGATCTAAATCTCGTGAGATATGCAACCACACTGTATTTATCTCCAAAATTGAACCCAATAACATAGAAGAAACACTTAGGGATAGTAACTGGATTGTTGCCATGCAAGAAGAGCTTCATCAATTTGAAAGAAGTAAGATTTGGGAACTAGTTCCAAAACTTGACCACCACACCATTATTGGTGCCAAGTGGGTCTTTCAGAACAAACTGGATGAAGATGCCAATATTGTAAGGAACAAAGCTAGACTAGTTGCTAAAGGATATAACCAACATGACGAAATTGACTATGATGGAACCTATGCCCCTGTAGCAAGACTAGAATCCGTTAGAATACTACTAGCTTTTGCATAGCATAAGGACTTTAAATTGTATCAAATGGATGTAAAAAGTGCCTTCTTGAATAGTTACATTTAAAAGAAAGTGTATGTAGCTCAACCCCCTGGTTTTGAAAACCCAAAGTTTCCAAACCATGTCTTTAGACTTGAGAAAGCCCTTTATGGCGTCAAACAAGCTCCTAGAGCTTGGTATGAAAGATTAAGCACCTTCTTAATAGAAAGTGGCTTCTCAAGGGGGAAGATTGACACTACCTTGTTCGTAAAGAACTTGAAAGATGACATACTCATAGTTCAAATTTATGTGGATGATATCATCTTTGGCTTATCTAATGAGATTATGTGTACTGAGTTTAGTAGCATAATGAATAATGAGTTTGAAATGAGTATGATGGGAGAATTAAACTTCTTCCTTGGACTTCAAATAAAACAATCTGATAATGAAATTTTTATAAATCAAAGTAAATATACTAAGGAGCTTCTAAAGAAATTTGACACCAATAGTCAAAAGTCTTTAGACACTCTAATGAGCTCATCCTTGAAATTGACCAAGGATGAAGATGGTATTTCTATAGAGGCATGATTGGAGCCTTCTAAATCTAACGGCTAGCAGATCGGATATCATGTACAGTGTATGTGCATGTGCTTGATTTCAAGCCGACCCTAAGAAATCACACCACACAACGGTAAAAAGGATTTTTAAATATTTAAAGAGCACGTGTGATGTTGGGTTATGGTACCTTAAAAACCAACCTTTTGATCATGTTAGTTTCTCTGATGCTGACTTTGCTGGATGCCACACTGACAGAAAAAGTGTCACACCCCGTTCACCCTGAACCGGAGCGGTGACCGAGTTAACACCGGTTAACCCATACCTGCCAGGATCATCAGATACTGTATTCCACCACAGCATACACACACTAACATAAGTTCATCAGATCAATGGAAGACTAAGTTTTACCTGTGAATAACTTCCATATACTTGATACCCAAATGGTGATACAATAATTATATACATTTGGGCCCGAAGGCATGATATATACACAAAAAGAATAAAGTTCAAATATCAAGTATATACAGGAAATTATCAAAATCATTAGAGTACACAGCTCGGCTCGGTATCATGGCTGGAGCTCAGCTCGGCATCAAGTATTGTGCCCAGCTCGGCATCACATAGAAGAGCTCAGCTCGGCCTCAGAAGTGGGGATCAGCACGGCCTCCAGGGTGGAGCTCAGCTCAGCCTCAGAACTGCTGTCCTACAGCACAGCTCTCGCACGAGCAGTCTACGCCGTGCTCAAACTCCTCAGGAGTCCACCAGTCCTCTTCAGGAAGCTCGACTGTGGGGTCCTCTTCAGGAAGCTCGACTGTGGGACCCACCCCCTGCTCCTCAGATGTATGACCTGTAAAATCATCTAAAAAGGGGGTGCACACGTGGGATGAGCTCACTAGCTCAGTAAGTAGAAAGGTGGACCACACACAACAGTCCACACATCACAACACATCATATGCACTACATGTCATGCCATACATTTTAATTCACATCCACCTAAGCAACATTACTAAGTCTTTGGTTTTAGTGCTACTACAACCACAGTGCGCGTATACTCCGGGTACGAGCCGCGAACTCCTTCCCGCGATACGCCCATAGGGCTGTTGGAGAAGGCCCACCGTGAGTACTCGGAAAAGTAAAGACAATGCCGTCCACCGGCTCTCAACAGAAATGTAAATGACTGAAAATAAAGGTGCTGACTCCAGTAATTTAAAAGCAGTACGATTGGCCCTCTTGAATGTACCACCGGGGTTGTCGACTGTCCTACATGACTCGTCAGGCGTAATGTCTAACCGCCACAGTGACCCGACGACCGCGACCACTGCTTCCCCCCAAATGATAACCCAACACCTTAACCCCTGTTGGGAAGGGTCGTAGCACGGGATGGTGAAAATCCTAATACCGCATGCTCCTATATGACATTAGTACGATTGCATAGTGCCACCGTGTCCCATTCCACAGGCCACCAATGCATTCGTTTCTAAGCCGACTATGACATTTAGTCTATCAATGCATTATGCACAATGATGTCCACATTCAACATATAAACATCTCATTCAATTGGCCTTTGAAAAGTAAACATAGCACATATGCACATCAATGTATGGAATGACTAATCTACATAGCGTATTCATGATGACATGACTAGATTAGATATAATTAAATGAATACCAAATAATGCCTTGAAACAAGGCCAAACGTCCTCTCCCCACTTACCTGTAGCGTACGAGGATTCCCGTTCGGTACGGGTGAGATCCGATGCGAATCGGGTAGGATTTGGTGAACCTAACATAATTGAGCGGGGTTAGTACTTACCATTTTAGGATCAAAATTAATGTGATCCGATGATAAAATCACGTTTAGAACGTTAAAAGAAGGTCACACGTCCGATTTGGGTTCGATCGGACATAAGGATCACCTTCTGGCCACACGGGTGGGTCAGACAGGTGGGTAGTCTGGCCCACCGGTCCTACCCACCGGTTGGGACCGGCGGGTAGGGGCCCACCGGTATGGCCCACCGATTGTACCCACTGGTTGGGCCAGGGGCCCCTGCTAGGACCGGCGGGTAGGGCCCGCCGATTGGGCCCGAAGGCCCCCTGCCTTCTCAGGTGGGTACCCACAGGCGGGTAGGGGCCCACCGGTTGTACCCACCGGTCTTGGCGGGAAACACCCTGTTTCTTCCCAACTTTCTCCATTCTTTGGGGATTCAAATGGGGCTTTTCCCCACCCATTCTTCACACCTTCAAGGTCCTATAGGATGGTTCTAACCTAGATCTAGGTTAGATTCAAATGATGGGAAACCATCTTACCTTCTTTGCTCAAGAACGACTTCAAACCCTCCAAATCACTTCAAACTCACAATGCTTCTTCCACCTTGTCAATGTCTCTTCAA
>NC_056567.1:12280779-12296295 GCF_013358625.1 Macadamia integrifolia
GGAGTTTGCGGCTCGTACCCGGAGTATACGCGCACTGTGGTTGTAGTAGCACTAAAACCAAAGACTTAGTAATGTTGCTTAGGTGGATGTGAATTAAAATGTATAGCATGGCATGTAGTGCATATGATGTGTTGTGATGTGTGGACTGTTGTGTGTGGTCCACCTTTCTACTTACTGAGCTAGTGAGCTCATCCCACGTGTGCACCCCCTTTTTAGATGATTTTGCAGGTCATACATCTGAGGAGCAGGGGGTGGGTCCCACAGTCGAGTTTCCTGAAGAGGACTGGTGGACCCCTGAGGAGTTTGAGCACGGCGTAGACTGCTCGTGCTAGAGCTGTGCTGCAGGACAACAGTTCTGAGGCCGAGCTGAGCTCCACCCTGGAGGTCGTGCTGAGCTCCACTTCCGAGGCCGAGCTGAGCTCTTCTATATGATGCCGAGCTGGGCACAACCCCTGATGCCGAGCTGAGCTCCAGCCTTGAAACCGAGCCGAGCTGTGTACTCTGATGGTTTTTGATGATTTCCTGTATATACTTGATATTTGAATTTTATTCTTTTTGTGTATATATCATGCCTTCGGGCCCAAATGTATATAATTTATTGTATCACAATTCGGGTATCAAGTATATGAGATTTATTCACAGGTAAAACTTAGTCTTCCGCTGATCTGATGAACTTGTGTTAGTGTGTGTATGCTGTGGTGGAATACAGTATCCGATGATCCTGGCAAGTTTGGGTTAACCGGTGTTAACTCGGTCACCGCTCCGGTTCAGTGTGAACGGGGTGTGACAAACTGTGGTATCAGAGCGTGATGCTCTGCTCCACTCACAGCATACCATTAGAATCCCGTAGACTCTATAATAGGAAAACGGGGTTGGGCTAATATAAAAGCTTTAAAGATTAAAAGCTAAAGAAAGAAAGTATAAAAAGGGATTGCATTATATATTGCATTCATGGCATGCGTGAGTATAGATAAAAAGGGGATTAGGTTGGTGATGTAACCTATAGAGTACTATTTCGACGAAATTTCGGCAGCATAACGGCGTAAAATGGGATTTCCAAAAATTTCACACAAATACCTGATAAACAATAGATAATAAATATAATAAAGATCATAGATGGCACAATACATCACAACAAAATCCCACAAGCACTCCACATATGAAAACACCACAAAAATCCACTATCCAAAGATATTTTCTTCCATAAATGAAACCAGTTACAATACATATACAAGGGAATGAGAATAAATAAATATACAATGTCTACAAAAAAAAAGAGAAAACGGGTAAACAGCTAGTGTGGGCGAGCCAAGCCCTCACTGGTCGTCGTCATCGTCGTCGATGATCACCACGTTCGCTGGAGGCCTGGAGTTGACGTCGAAGCGGTGATCGTAATAATCGAACCTCGCGTTCACCAGCCGTACCTCCCTCCGAAGCCGGCCATAGTCTGCTGAGATAGCGTTGGCCCTGGTGTCTAAGTCTTGACCCACCCTAAGGAAGGAATCGTCCAAGGTGGTCTGCCTGGAGGCAATCTCGTCCAGCCGCCTCAGTATCTGAACCTGGCCATCCTGCAAGGCCCGCATGGAGGACGTCATGCCCTCAAAGTCGTAAGCACCACTCCCAGGTGGTGGGGCTGTAGCTCTAGAAGAACTAGGACCAGGACCTCTCGACTCCTGAGGCACCTCCTCAGGGATGCCGCCACCCATCAGATCCTCCTCCTCGTCCTGAGGAACGTAGTCCTCATCCTCCTCACTGGACTCCTCTCCCATGGGGACATCCTCCATCGGGGCAGCCCTCCTACCCCTACCTCTCTGAGCTCCTGATCTAGGAGGTGAATCCATGAGGGTCTGGAGACCCATCTTCAGGAGGTTTCTCCGGTCGAACCTATCAGTCGGAGTCTTCCCCTCCTCACCGCTCAGATCCACCCCGAAGAACTCGAAGATCCTAGTGAGGATCCTACCGTAAGGGAATCCTCCATCCTCTGGGTGGGAAGTGTGGTGCTCCATTGTTCTGAGAATAATGTAGGGGAGGCACAAGTGCTCGTCGCCTCCCTCTGCGGCTGTGAAGATGCAGAATGCAATGAAAGCCGCCATGAAACCCACCTGGTTCCGATGACCTCCTCTGGGAAGCAGGTTGAACTGGATCAACCAGGCGAATAGACGAACCTCAGGGTAGAAGGATGTCTCGGACTCCGGGCGACTGCTGCTGCCGTAGATGGTCTCATAGATGAAGTCCGGTGTCTCCAGGCTCATGAACGGTCCCTGAGGTCTACCCCTGGGGGGACTGTAGTATCGGTGTCCCACCGTCGATATACCCAAGATACTGGCCAAGGTGCCTACCGTCAGCTGGATGTCCACTCCCTTCACCAAGCTGCTGATGGTGAACTCCCCGTACGGATACGACACCTCCAGGTTACAATAGAACCGACGGACGAGCTGCTCGTAGCATGGTCGGTCCACGTGAAGAATAGAGTCCCAGCCCAATGCTGAGAACCTCTCCTGAAGCCTAACCTTGTGGAAGTCCTCGACTACCACGGTCTTCTCCATCAACACTGACCCCTTTAGGAAGTTGGGCCAGTTGGCTGCGGCCTCGGCACTGAGGAAGTGCTCCTCATCATAGTCTGTAGGGTCAGACTGGGCAGGTGCAGGTCTCCCTGTGCGAGGAGCTGAAGAGCTGGTCTCCGCACTCTTCCGCTTAGAAGCGGTGGTCTTGCGTCTAACGCCAGAGGAAGATGGCCCTTTGCCGGTGCGTGACGACATCCTGGCAATAAGAAAAGAAAGTAGGGATTAGTACAGGAAGGAAAATGACAGCAGCATAAAAAAGGGGAAATCCAAAACCCAATTCATGCAAAATGGGAACGGCAACAATCTAAGAATGATAGGAAACCTATGACATGATGAACGACAGTTGACAACGCATAGAAACATACCAAAACAGTAAAATGACAGCAAAAGCAAAGAGCATATATAACACGAGGGGATTCAAGTCCAACGCGCAAATTCGAACATAATGGAGAACAACCGGAAACCATAGGACTAAGACGAAATGCCATAGTAGAGGGATCACGAAAGTGCAAGAACATACCCAAATAGACTATGGAATTCCATGAATACAAGTATGGGATGAAAATCAAGGAAACTAATGCCAAAAATAGGGATTTTCATGGAAATACATGGGGATTCCAAGCATAATGGATGTTTCATGGAATCTAAAGCATATCAAGCACAAAACAAGTGAAATGCATCACAAGGGAATCATCAATTGGAGAAAAGGATCAAAAAATTTAAGAAACCCCAAAATTTGGAAACCTAGGGCACAAATTGGGGTTTTCTCCAAATGAAGAGACAAAATTCCTATAAACTACGAATGACTACAGTAGAAGCATCACAATCACATGGTAATACTATTCTATGGAGAAAAATATGGAAAGGAAGCCTAGAAAGTAAACCCTATTCATGCATTCTATACAAATGGAAATTCTGAGAGAGGAAAATGGAGGAACTTACTTGAATGAGGGTGAGTTGAATCTTCTCTAAGGCGTCGAGTGGGTGAGTAGACTAACGAGTAGAAGCACCGAGGAGACCTCCAAGATCGCCCAAGGAAGAAAGGAAGAAAGAGAAAGGAGATGGGGAAAGAGACAAGACTGAACAGGGTCTGTAGGGCCCTGTTCGTGTTTTAACACGGGCAAAACCGGTGGGTATAACCGGCGGGCCCCTACCCGCCGGTGCCACCCGCCAGTGTAAGGCAGTAAGACCGGCGGGTATAACCGGCGGGCTCCTACCTGCCGGTGCAGCCCACCGGTTATGACAGTTGGGAAATTTTGAAAATTTTTTTTTCTTCTTTTCTTTTTCCCTTCTCTCCTTCTAGCAATGATTTCATTGATTGTCACTATGGATGTTATTCCTATGATTAATGTGCTATGGTCAAGTGGGACCATTAGTATGTCTGTTGTGGACTTTGCCTGTATCTTGGAATTGAGCTACGATTATTTACAGGCTATCATACACTACAACACCTCATGTAATGGCATATGATCGTGTGCCGAAATCAATTCTATGGTGTTTAACCAATATGGTGTGTGATGTTCCAGGTACAGGGATACGATGGTACGTACTGTTGTAACTCGGCAGTCACTGAGAGGGGGGGTGAATCAGTGAGTCCAATTTCGATCCCCAAAAACCTGTCTGATGTTTGGCCAAGAAAAACCTGATATACCTGTCCCTGTTTGCACACAGTCGTATGCACACTCAGCCTCTCATAGGCACTTCCAAGTGTGCACACCCATTCCACATTCCACGCACTTCAATATAAAATGCAAACAACAAGCACCCACAACACAGGGTTTTTACGAGGTTTGGCAATTTGCCTACATCCCCGGAGTAGTGCCTATAAAGGCTTCGTACCTACTCAATACACTACTTTTGACTGCACCCACAGTCGGGAGCACCCACACCCAATTTTCTCAAGCCGAAGCTGAGATGGCACTCTTAGTGCCGATACAATGTGTAGCACCCACTACACGGGAGCACCCACTCCCGGTGCTTAGCACCCACTAAGCACACAATAAATAATACAATTAAATTGGGCTTATATTAATGCCCTGCAGTCAAGCTCTGCCTAGCATATGCATCCACAACTAGCTAGCATGCTTACAGTTCATCCACAACTAACCTAGCATGTATACATTCATCCACAACTAACCCTAACATACATACATACATACATGTAATGTAAAATCACAGGTTAGAGAATCTCACAACCGATTGCCTGGGATGACTGGAAACTTGTACTGACAAGTTTGGTGCTCACACCTTCTCTCTCCTTGGCTTCTTGCTCTTCAAAGCAAGCACATCCTTGCTTTCTTCTCTTCTTCCTTGGCTTTGAGTTAATCTACCATTAACACACTTCAACCACCTCTTTTACCTCCTTTAATGGCCTAAGAACATTTATCATCAAGAATGTATGTTCATTCAAGGACCAACAAAGAGGGGGAAGCTTCTCCTACCAAAACCGTAGGCTTATTTCACTCAAAATCCATTTTTCTTGCTTCCATGGTGTAGGGCTTGAAAAAACGAAGAAGCTGCAACTTGGTTCACCCAAATCCGACTTAAAATGAAGGAGTTATGACCTTTTGAAGTTGGAGCAATGAGATAGCCCGAAATAGAATCTTCGTACGGGTGGCATAGGCTACACCGGCGGCGCGCGCAACAGGGGCGAAATCTGACCGTAGATCTCATATAAGAGATCTTATAATCCAAGCCGTCCGATTAAACCAACGGACAACAGATCCAAACCGTTAGATTTGAGTCTCGATGACGTCATCATGACGTAGGCGCTGACATCGTCAGAAGTGTTGTCGATCTATGATTGGTTGCTTTTCCGGATTTTAAGGGAGCTTGTCTCCCACTCACAAAAGTGAAAATGAATATTGACTGTTGGATCCGAATCTTCCATGATGGCTTTAATCAGATTTCATGAGATCATTAAGATCGGAATCATTTTTATACTTTCTATACACGCGCGAAACACAATAACATACCTTGATATAGTGTAGCGCCAGTGCATCAAGAATTATGCATCTAACCAATCAAATCCCACGCGCAAGCATCTATCTCGTCCATATCACACCAAAATCTCAGCAGCCTTTGGATGGGCATCAAGCCTACGTGGTCGAATCTTGGCCGTCCATTTCACTTCCCTTTACTCCTCTTTATTACAATAAAGCCCCTGCCTCCATATGTTTCAGTGCTTAAAGACCCCTTGCAACTCAGACCTTCAAAATATTTAAATTACACAAAAGCCCTTCTAATTTCAAAAATAAAATCCGAAAAATCCACCCAACACCGAGAGCAACTGATGGATTTTCGGTTTGGATTTTCGAACCGACTTTACGGAAACGCTTATAACTTTTTCATACGATATCCGATCGATATGAAACGAAGTGCGTTGGAATCGTAACTGGATGCTCTACGACTTTTCAGAAGACTCAATCATCTGAATCATCCATGTAAAAAGACCAAAATGCCCCTACACCTTTCTAATGATGTATCTTTCTCATACGGAATCGGAATGCAATGAAATCAGAACCGTTGGAAAGATTGTATTTTTGTCGTATTGTTACATGTAGAACGCTTCCTTTAAAAAATTCATCTTCAATGCCGAAACTTCCCTTGACTGCCATAAATGCCGTAACTTCTTCATACGGTATCGGAATGTGACGAAATCAAATGCACTGGACTAGGAAAATTACAATCTATATTTTTCATGAAGAACCGATCTTCCAAAAATATCATTTTCATTGCCGAAAATGCCCTCGATCGTAAATAGGCCAATTTTGCCAATTTTGCCAGTTTTGACCCAGAAACCCGCACCACCTATTAATGATGTATTAAACCACTCCATGCATACCAAGCTGCTCTGTTATCTCATCGGTGACACTGGATACTGCCATGTCATTATTTTCATCCACGTCACCCAAACTGGTCACGTCATCACCGCCACGTGGCCGAGTTGCCAACAAGGACAACCATAAAACAACAATCTCCCCCTTTGGAGTTGTTGGCAACACTGGATACTGCCATGTCATTATTTTCATCCACGTCACCCAAACTGGCCACGTCATCACCGCCACGTGGCCGAGTTGCCAACAAGGACAACCATAAAACAACAATCTCCCCCTTTGGAGTTGTTGGCAACCACCTCATCACTAATACACTCTACTACCTCATCACTAATACACTCTAAAGCTCCGATGAGTAACTCTCTCCCCCTTTGACAACAAGTACAAAGGGTGGAACCAATGGACTCCCCCTGAGTCCAATATGGGGGTAGCAACATCAAGCAACTTGCTCCCCCTCTCCCAATGCTACTAGTTTTTGGAAGAATCACCACTCCCAGCTTCTGTCTGAGGAACTCAAACTGATCTTTGGGAAGCGGTTTAGTGAAGATATCAGCCACCTGCTCTGCTGTGGGAACAAACTCCATCCTTACTTCACCTTCCATCACCTTGTCTCTTAAGAAATGATACCGGATAGCAATGTCCTTCGTTCTAGAATGCATCACCGGGTTCTTGGAGATATTGATTGCACTAGTATTGTCACAATATAGTGGCACTGCCTGCTCAACCTCCACACTCAAATCCTTCAACATCTGCTTCATCCACAACACTTGTGTACAACAAGATGTAGCTGCAATGTATTCTGCCTCTGCAGTTGAAAGAGAGACTGATTCTTGCTTCTTACTATGCCATGCCACCAAGCTGCTCCCCAAATAGAATGCACCACCACTGGTGCTCTTCCTGTCATCTACACATCCGGCCCAATCTGCATCTGAAAAAACTGACAAACTAAAGCTCTTGACTTTCGGATACCATAACCCAAACTCACTAGTCCCTTTCAGATATCTGAAAATTCTCTTCACTGTTGCCACATGTGTCTCTTTTGGTCCTGCTTGAAATCTGGCTACCATGCACACAGCTTGTAAGATGTCAGGCCTACTAGCTGTCAGATATAATAGGCTACCAATCATTGACCTATACGAGGTGTGATCAACTGATGGAGAGTCATCTTCCTTGCTCAACTTACACCCAGTCATCATAGGTGTACTAACTGGCTTGCAATCCTCCATGGTGAATCTCTTTAACATCTCCCTCACATATTTGGACTGAGATATGAAGATACCTTCTTTCTTTTGATTGATCTGCAAACCCAAGAAGAATGATAGTTCACCCAACATGGACATTTCAAACTCATCTTGCATCCTCATTGCAAAATCTTTGCACAACTCATCTTTGTGACCCCCAAAGATGATATCATCTACATACACAACCACCACAAGCTGACTGCTTTCTTCAGTTCTGATGTAAAGATTACTGTCCACTAAGCGTTTCTTGAAATCCAACTTGCACAAGTAAGAGTCCAATCTGGAGTACCATGCCCTTGGAGCTTGTTTCAAACCATACAATGCCTTCTTCAATCTGCACACAAGAGTGGGGTCCTCACTCAGTTAAAACCCATCAAGCTACTCTATGTAAACCTCCTCTTCCAAGTATCCATTTAGAAAAGCTGATTTGACATCTATATGATAGACCTTGAACCCCTTGTACACTGACGAAACCAAGAACATTCTGATAGCCTCAAGTCTTGCCACTGGAGCAAAAGTTTTCTCAAAATCAATGCCTTCCACTTGAGNTTTAGAAAAGCTGATTTGACATCCATATGATAGACCTTGAACCCTTTGTACACTGACAAAACCAAGAACATTCTGATAGCCTCAAGTCTTGCCACTGGAGCAAAAGTTTTCTCAAAATCAATGCCTTCCACTTGAGCACTCTCCCTCTTTGACTTCAATATCAAAGAACTATAATATCTCTCTCTAAAGTAATCTCTCCCAGTGTGGGATACAAGCATCTACAGGAATGCCCATATGCATCTTTCCAATCCTACAGATGTGAGAGTTCAAACTACATAGGAGTGCCCATACGCATCTTCCCTATCCTATGAGTTGAAATCTCAATTACTCAACTGACCTCATATCTGCTTCAACACTGCTCATCAGATAAGTGTTGCCTCGACTGGATATACATCATGAACTACAAATTACAGTACGCAACTGCTCAACTCACCAGCTTCTTGAGCTTCCTGTCATAAATCTCTTCATCCAGTCAACATATCATTCTCTCTGTCACTAGTGCTGAAATATTTAACTCTGTCAAAGTCAAACAATCACCATGATCACACAAAATTACACTCTGACAACTACCACTGAGATTGGTACCAACTGAATCTCTGACCCATACTGATGCATACAAAAGTGAATTATTGGCTGTCATACTCACAACCGCATACCTCTGACCATCACTGACATCCTCAACTATTCTGCCCTCTGACTGACACTGAACTGCTCATCTGGTGATTGCTCCATTAAGATGCAAATACTCAAGAGGACTACACTAAGTTTCAACTGATGTCTCTAATCCAAGCACTATTGCAGGAACTTTACTGTCATAATCTAAGTCCTGCTGGGGGCACTAATATCCATCTAGTGAGCTCCCCCATTCTTGTGCACCAGAGTACACCTAGTGCCTGGGAGGTGTGCCCACTCCTATACCTTGTCTAGGTGGTGGGAGGGTGATGACTGTGACTGCACACACCTCTATGTGCTTCTCTCTCCAAACTAACTGACCACTTGCCTTTGTCCTATGCATTTGTTTCTCACCAGAAGCTTTCCTACTACTCTGTTTTTCTTTCTGCTCACTTACTGTCTTCTTCAGTCTCTGCCTCTGTCCAACCAACCCAATTGTAGACCTCTCTTTTACCTTTCCAACTGATGGTCTTCCCTTTCTGAATCTTTTCTGCACAACTGTAGAACTAACATCTCCCTTTGTTTTCCAGATTCTGTTTACTGTTGTCTCAGCCTTTTGTATATCCTTCACTTTCCATACACTATACAAAGCCACCTGAGACTCACCACTAGATTGTGACTGATGCTTCTTATAATGTCTTTCATTGACTTGCCTTCTACAACCACTTCTTAACTTTCTGGTTCTAGAGATCTGATAGTCTCTCTCCTCTTGTACAAGCTGAGGGGAGAGCACTGCCTTGCAATGCTTGGCCCAATGTCCATGATGGTGGCATCTAAGACATTCTACTAGTTGTCTACCCAGTGGTGCTATAGGAATCCTCCCTTCATAGCTGGAGTCTAGTCTAGATATACACTCTGCTCTCCTATGTCCATACTCACTGCACCTGTGACAATACCCATGAAAATATGACCGCATCATTGGTAATTGTCTATGCAAACTAGGTGAAGCATTATGTCTATTGGTGGGAGCCATCTGACTCTGCCTGGGAACCATCTGCATAGGTCTCTGATAATTGAACTTGTTGAACCTGCCATACTCAATTGGTCTCTGCTGGTAAGCTCTGTCATAACCACCAACTCTGATTATATTCCCTATTTGGACTGTTTGTTTGCCTTTACCTCTACTCTTTGTATCTCGTGGACTACCTCCACATTGTGCCTGATGTGTAGGAGATCTCATCTCACTATTGTGTCTCTCCTCTCTCTTCCTTTGTCTCCTTTGAGCTCTCTTCTGTGTTTTTCCTGTAGTCTGTCTCTGTGGTCTGATCTCAACTGTCTCTATAGCTTTCCCTGATGACTCACCCTGCTCTGTTATAGAACTAGAGCTGATGATGGGTAGTCTCTGGCATTCTGCAGACTGAGCTAGATGTCTATCCATCTCTGTAACCACAAGTGGAGTGGCTGAATGTCTCCTCCGCAACTCAGTCAACTGTGTTTGTAGTGAAATGATCTCTGCTTCTAATTCTTTGTCTAACTTCTTAAAATCATTTGAAATTTCACTACCTCTTTTAATCACTCGAGATTGCACATCTATTTTCTCTCTCAAGGCTAAGTTCTCTGATTCAAGCCTGGTACACACCTCACTTTGCTTTCTCAGTTGATCTTCAAGAGATTTTATAACCTGAGGGTCATTTATGGACTTCATCAACTGTGAGATACAAGAAGCATCAAGCTCTAACAATTGTGCTCTCAACACATTGGCTGCCTCTTCAAGGATTCTACATCTCTCATCTCTATTGACGACTTGTGTTTCTAATGCTGCAATAATGAAGTTGCACTCCTTCAGATGTGTTCTCAAATCAATATTGATTTCATCTTGAGTTGTAGTAATATGTGCCTCAACACACTCAAATCCACTAGTGTAGCACTCATCTGAACATCTGCTTTCAACATCTAATGTGGACTCTGATATAGCTGGCTCACCTCCATATAGGTTGTGTAATCTCTCCCACATCGCCTTAGCTGATATGCATGAACTGACTTTGACACTCACACTGTCTGTTAATCCATCCAAAATGATCTCTCTAACCTTAGAGTCAATAGTAGAGTCTACACTCACATTAACCACTGCACTCCATAGATCATACCCCAATGAACCTATATGTGACTTCATCAACTTCCTCCAAAAGATAAAATCTGATCCATTAAAAATAGAAGCTCCAGAAGTAGACTTACTGAACCAAACACCTGATGCCATCTTCAACCAACCGGATCACTCTGAGCTGTTTAAGCTGCCTCTAGAGCCCTTGCTCTGATACCAATTGTTGGGTCCCGATTGACACTGAGAGGGGGGGTGAATCAGTGTGCCAAATATTTTTTCACTTTCCAACTGTACCCCTGATGTGGCAATCACTATTTGCACTTTAATAGCACAGTCTATTGATGCTGCCCAGAGCTGCTATGTATACTACTGACCATTCTTACTGTTGCATGAAACTTACTCACATAACCTGTATTGCTGCCCAGAGCTGTTCCATAAACCTCACACGGTAATCACTGTCACATACATACACAGTCGTATGCACATCCACACTGCACCACCAAGTGGTCAGGTCTACCAGATGTACACACCCATTCTGCAGCCAAGCACTCCAATCCACAATACAAATACGAACATACACATCCACAACACAAGAAATACGTGCTTCGGCCAGTTGCCTACATGCACGGAGTAATGCCCACTGTCGGGCTCAGTATTTACTCAATACTAATTATGACTGCACCCACAGCCAAGGGAACACATTCCCAGTTTCCACCAATGACATACAATGGCTAGGTCTTCACCCTAGTTTTCTCAGAATGATCTGAGAGGCCGCACCCACGGTAAATAGGTTTAGGTAGTTGTACCTACCAAGGAACACATAGCCTCTGTGTCCAGCACCCACTGAACACCAATAAAATCAAGTTGGGCTTATAACAATGCCCTATAGTGAAGCACTCATACATGCAAATTTCCCCCAAATAGACTACAACTATCACTTAGGCATTTTATCAAACATCTTGCCTACAATGATTTATAATAATGAAAATTTGGCAAAATTGAGGTTACCTTGGCAAGGAGTAACCGTCGGAGATGCAATAATGTCAATCTCCACTTGATGCGGACCACAACCACGTTGTCTCGGTGCCGCCAATGCTTCAACCCCGGTTGTCACTTGGGTTTCTTGAAGCAACTCACAAGAACCAAATTCTAGGTTCTTCTTCTTTCTTTTCTCCTTGTCTTTACTTTCATGAAGCAACAATGACATTCACATTCACATTCACACACACACAAAGAGAGGGAAAAACTTCTTCTCTCTTTCACTCTTCTTCTCTTCTCTTCTATTTTCTTTTTCTTCTCTTGGCAACAACCAATAGAGCTTGCTACAGTGGTTTCCAGCAGCTTCCTAAGCCTCTAATGGGGGCTATGGATGAAGTGCAAGAGGATGGAAGTCTTTCATTCAAACCTTTAACCTTCCACGAGCTTCAACTCGTTTTTCCAACCACCTCAGCAAGCCCTCTGCCTGATTTCTTCCCTCTGATGTGTAGAGCTCGGAGAGATGAAGAATCTCCAACTTGAATCACTCAAATCCGACTTAAAATGAGGGAGATATGACCTTTTGAAGTTGGAGCAATGAGATAGCCTGAAATGGAATCTTCGTACGGGTGGCGTAGGCTACACCGGCGGCGCGCGCAACAGGGGCGAAATCTGACCGTAGATCTCATATAAGAGATCTTATAATCCAAGCCGTCCGATTAAACCAACGGACAACAGATCCAAACCGTTAGATTTGAATCTCGATGACGTCATCATGACGTAGGCGCTGACATCGTCAGAAGTGTTGTCGATCTATGATTGGTTGCTTTTCCGGATTTTAAGGGAACTTGTCTCCCACTCACAAAAGTGAAAATGCATATTGACCGTTGGATCCGAATCTTCCATGATGGCTTTAATCAGATTTCATGAGATCATTAAGATCGGAATCCTTTTTATACTTTCTATACACGCGCGAAACACAATAACATAACTTGATATAGTGTAGCGCCAGTGCATGAAGAATTATGTATCTAACCAATCAAATCCCACGCGCAAGCATCTATCTCGTCCATATCACACCAAAATCTCAGCAACCTTTGGATGGGCATCAAGCCTACGTGGTCGAATCTTGGCCGTCCATTTCACTTCCCTTTACTCCTCTTTATTACAATCAAGCCCCTGTCTCCATATGTTTCAGTGCTTAAAGACCCCTTGCAACTCAGACCTTCAAAATCTTTAAATTACACAAAAGCCCTTCGAATTTCAAAAATAAATTCCGAAAAACCCACCCAACACCGAGAGCAACTGATGGATTTTCGGTTTGGATTTTCGAACCGACTTTACGGAAACGCTTATAACTTTTTCATACGATATCCGATCGAGATGAAACGAAGTGCGTTGGAATCGTAACTTGATGCTCTACGACTTTTTAGAAGACTCAATCATCTGAATCAGCCATGTAAAAAGACCAAAATGCCCCTACACATTTCCAATGACGTATCTTTCTCATACGCAATCGGAATGCGATGAAATCAGAACCGTTGGAAATATTGTATTTTTGTCGTATTTTTACATGTAGAACACTTCCTTTAAAAAAATCATCTTCAATGCCGAAACTGCCCTCGACTGCCATAAATGCCGTAAATTCTTCATACGGTATCGGAATGTGACGAAATAAAATGCACTGGACTATAAAAATTACAATCTATCTTTTTCATGAAGAACCAATCTTCCAAAAATGTCATTTTCATTGCCAAAAATGCCCTCGATCGTAAATAGGCCAATTTTGTCAGTTTTGACCCAGAAACCCGCACCACCTATTAATGATGTATTAAACCACTCCATGCATACCAAGCTGCTCTGTTATCTCATCAGTGACACTGGATACTACCATGTCATCATTTTCATCCACGCCACCCAAACTGGCCACGTCATCACCGCCACGTGGCCGAGTTGCCAACAAGGACAACCATAAAACAACAATCTCCCCCTTTGGAGTTGTTGGCAACCACCTCATCACTAATACACTCTAAAGCTCCGATGAGTAACTCTCTCCCCCTTTGACAACAAGTACAAAGGGTGGAACCAATGGACTCCCCCTGAGTCCAATATGGGGGTAACAACATCAAGCAACTTGCTCCCCCTCTCCCAATGCTACTAGTGCTTTGGAAGAACCACCACTCCCAGCTTCTGTCTGAGGAACTCAAACTGATCTTTGGGAAGCGGTTTAGTGAAGATATCAGCCACCTGCTCTGCTGTGGGAACAAACTCCATCCTTACTTCACCTTCCATCACCTTGTCTCTTAAGAAATGATACCGGATAGCAATGTGCTTCGTTCTAGAATGCATCACCGGGTTCTTGGAGATATTGATAGCACTAGTATTGTCACAATATAGTGGCACTGCCTGCTCAACCTCCACACTCAAATCCTTCAACATTTGCTTCATCCACAACACTTGTGTACAACAAGATGTAGCTGCAATGTATTCTGCCTCTGCAGTTGAAAGAGAGACTGACTCTTGCTTTTTACTATGCCATGCCACCAAGCTGCTCCCCAAATAGAATGCACCACCACTGGTGCTCTTCCTGTCATCTACACATCCGGCCCAATCTGCATCTGAAAAAGCTGACAAACTAAAGCTCTTGACTTTCAGATACCATAACCCAAACTCACTAGTCCCTTTCAGATATCTGAAAATTCTCTTCACTGCTGCCACATGTGTCTCTTTTGGTCCTGCTTGAAATCTGGCTACCATGCACACAGCTTGTAAGATGTCAGGCCTACTAGCTGTCATATATAATAGGCTACCAATCATTGACCTATACGAGGTGTGGTCAACTGATGGAGAGTCATCTTCCTTGCTCAACTTACACCCAGTCATCATAGGTGTACTAACTGGCTTGCAATCCTCCATGGTGAATCTCTTTAACATCTCCCTCACATATTTGGACTGAGATATGAAGATACCTTCTTTCTTTTGATTGATCTGCAAACCCAAGAAGAATGATAATTCACCCAACATGTACATCTCAAACTCATCTTGCATCCTCATAGCAAAATCTTTGCACAACCACCCCAAGCTGACTGCTTTCTTCAGTTCTGATGTAGAGATTACTGTCCACTAAGCCTTTCTTGAAACCCAACTTGCACAAGTAAGAGTCCAATCTGGAGTACCATGCCCTTGGAGCTTGTTTCAAACCATACAATGCCTTCTTCAATATGCACACAAGAGTGGGGTCCTCACTCAATTAAAACCCATCAGGCTACTCTATGTAAACCTCCTCTTCCAAGTTTCCATTTAGAAAAGCTGATTTGACATCCATATGATAGACCTTGAACCCTTTGTACACTGACAAAACCAAGAACATTCTGATAGCCTCAAGTCTTGCCACTGGAGCAAAAGTTTTTCTCAAAATCAATGCCTTCCACTTGAGCACTCTCCCTCTTTGACTTCAATATCAAAGAACTATAATATCTCTCTCTAAAGTAATCTCTCCCAGTGTGGGATACAAGCATCTATAGGAATGCCCATATGCATCTTTCCAATCCTACAGATGTGAGAGTTCAAACTACATAGGAGTGCCCATACGCATCTTCCCTATCCTATGAGTTGAAATCTCAATTACTCAACTGACC